>NW_006799689.1:2241935-2250147 GCF_000442215.2 Lipotes vexillifer
TAGAGCCCGTGAGCCACAACTACTGAAGCCAGTGCGCCTAGAGCCCGTGCTCTGCAACAAGAAAAGCCACAGCAATGAGAAGCCCATGCACTGCAACGAAGAGTAGCCCGCACTCGCCGCAACTAGAGAAAGCCTGCGTGTAGCAACGAAGACCCAACACAGCCATAAATAAATAAATAAACAACCAAATAAATCAATCAATCTGTGACTCTGTTTTAAAAAATAATAATAAAATAAATAAAAACACCATACCTGCTGGAAGACAACTTTTGTTAACAGGGGGCAACTAAAACATGGGCTTCGAAGATGAGGATGCAGCTGCCTGGTGCCTGACGGTTGAACTGACTGCTGGTCATCTGATGTCCAGCGTGTCCTTGCCCTTTCCCAGACTTCCAGGCTCTCTCCCGGAAGAGCTCATCCCAAACTAGGTGATGGTGGCTTCTTCCTCTGTAATTTTCTGTTTGTTGCTACAAGATTTCTTAATGCCCAACAGACAGACAATCTCATCTGTCTGCAAGGGAAGGTGAATAAAGCAGAGATGAAACGCCGGCTTTTTGCTTTTCTGGTCGATATTTAAATGCAATATTATATCAATTCATTAATTGGTAATTAAGTGACAAGAACATCACTTCATTTCCCCTATGAATGACACCAACTTTCCTTCTTTCCAAAAATCTGGTTCAGGAGATTTTGGTGGGATGAATACATTGTATTTCTTTTAACACCTTTGTTGTTTAAAACCGGTATTGTTTCATTTGAGGTGTGAGGAAATGTGCTAACCTTGTCTTCGTTGGTGCAGCAGTGCAGAAATGATAACTATATATACATTTTTTAATATAAAAATAGAGAGGAGCAGGAAGGAGAGAGACAACTTATTTAAATCCTGAATACAGTCAGACCTCATATGCATCGTTTAAAAAAAAAAAAAAAAAGCCCTAAAGAATTGCATATGGATTAGAGGGATGAATATTCTATTATTTCAGTCTGTTCTGCTGATCTTCTTATTGTGACTTTGTGCTTCAGAAATCTGCTAGGAATTTGGCTTTGCCGTAGTCGGCAGTAATTTTAAATGTGTATCAAGCACTTGATAGTGTATGATCTGCGTGCTGTTGCATTCCTATTCCCTAAATTTTCCACCAATTTATTACTTTTTTCATACTGTTTTAATATTTCAGGATGATGAATATATACAGCATCATTAAAGGTAAATAAAAAATGCAGGAAATTAAAAAATGGAATATTAGATGTTTCTTTGTGGTAATCCCTCGGCCCAATAGGAATGAAATGTCTCTGTTCTATCAAGTAATCCCTAAACATGAGTAGGAACCTGGGAGTGTCCACACAGCCCACATAATATTTGTATCATCTAAGCCTATTTATGTAAGGCTTGAGTAAAAGTTGTTATTAGAAGACCTATAAACCCATTTTACAATTCCGAAAGATATGCTTGCCTCTTAATCTTCTCTACCTTTATTATTTTTGCTGGAGTTGATGACAATGTGTTCTTAATTCATTTTTCAGAATGCTATTTCTCTGTATCTTTTTTCACACTGAGGTGATACATTGGCTATTCTATTGAAATACATTTTAAAGACCCAGAACTGACTTCAGTAGTTCATTTGCATCTTGTAGCTGTTTTTTCAATGTTTATAGGAAGAAGAGTTTATTTCCCAGGGTCTTTCACAGCTTCCAGGTATTATTTGATGCATGTCTAAGGCAAGTTTTCCCAAAGTATTTCCTCTTTTAAGGAAGTCTATTCTCTATTGACTCACTAAGCTCCTATTGTTTTGTTTGTTTTTTTCCTCAATAACAACAGTTTGCATTATGTGATGCTTTACTACAAAATTGTTGAAATCTAGCTTTGATTTTGAACCAAAGAAAGCAACGTTCTGTAAGGAGACTATCTGAATTTAAAAAGATCACAAAATGTTTTCTCTAAACCATGAATAAGATAAGGAAGCCTTGATACATGTTCCACATTGTTTAAATGACTTGTTTGGAAAGATTTTCTTTCTTTATTGGCAAATCTTCAGTGTTTGCCATCTTTGAAAGGCCTCTTTATAGGGAGAAGCTTTTCAAATATCTTAAAGTCGTATGTATGATTCCTTTCTTCTGTTCCTTCCAGTTAGATTTTAGCGTATACCAGACCTCTCTTAAGCCAGTTTAGTTCCTTTAAATGTGCAAATATTGATCTAGTAATTGCATGTAAACACTCTTGACTTTCAGGAAAGTGAGGTGTATACCATTTGCATTCTTATTCCAGACACATTAAAGTCCTAGGGCGTTTCCGAAAGTTTGGTTCTTTTACTGTAACATTCCTTATTTGTTGCTTATTTACTTTTGGCTTCAGTACAAAAGGCATCATTCTACTATTCACTGCTTAATCAGAGTCCTGAAATGTGACGATCAGTAGCTCTTACTGAGTTCACAATTATAAAATGTGTTAAATGGCCACAGTTTCTAATGAACACCCACTGATACGGTGTATTTTAAAACCATGTTTCGTACAGCACCCCAAAGGTACGGTGTGGTGAGACCTTTTAAAGCTTTGCTCTAGCTTTGGCAAGTTCGCTCTGATACAAAAGATGAATCCTATTAGTGAATGAGGCATTTCATTAGCCTCTGCGGTAAGTCAAGTTCAAGTTGGCTTTTCCTGCAAACACCAGGTTCGAATGGAGGAGTCCCAGCGTTGCCCCTTTACACTCTGCAGGTGTGCCATTTGGGATCCATGCTGTCAGCAGCAGTGACAGTTTTCCTCTGGAAGCCAGTTTCTGTGTTGTGTTTGGTCCTCATTTTGCAAAGAAAATAGTGACACCAGATAACATCTGGCAGATAGTCCCCTGGCTGAACTTTACCCCTAGGAAGACATGCAAGAGCTGGGGAGTGGGGGGCGGTTGGGGGGAGGTAGTTAAATAGCCCACGCACTTCTGCTAGAAGAGTGAGCAGCGAGATGTGCTCTCGTAATGGTCGCGTGACAGAGCTGCTCCATTGTGTTCAGTTCATTGGAAATCTGAGCCTCCTTCCACCAGCTGCACTTGACCGTGCCCAGAGGTCTTGCTTGGGTTCGGTTGGCAGATGAAGCTCTGCCGTGTGACAGCTGCAGTGGGTGGGTGCTGCCAGGGGCAGCGCAGCCAGAGAGGCCTGAGCCTGGGTGGTCCTCCCCGCAAGGCAGGTGGCGGGAGTGGCCCAGAGCGTGTGGATTAGGGAGAACAGCCACGGAGCCCCGAGAGGAGAGGGGCAGTCTGGGCCCCTATTCTGATGATTTTCTGGATTCGGTGTGCGGTCTATCCCATTCCTCAAGGCCAGGGATGTAGAGAACAGTGTGGCCGAAGGGTTAGAGCTCAGCCTTTGCAGTTGGCTCCCAGCTGTGTGACCTTGGGTCAGTTACTCAACGTCTCTGTACCTCAGTTACCTTATTTGTAAAGTTAGGATAGTGATATCATCTACTTCGAAGGATTAAAGAAAATAATCCTTTAAAAGCGCTTAGCTCTGTGCCTGGCACACAGTCAGCACTCCACGACATTACCAACCGTGAAGCTTTCCTTTGCGGTAAGTGCAACACTTTCTGTTTATAGATGGAGAAACTGAGGCTGTAAATCATGAGCTCACCTAAGACCATTTGGCCAAGAATAGAATTCATGTTTCCTGGCTTTCCGGCTGTTTTGCTAACCACTAATCTATGCTTCTTCCCTGCATCAAGCCTTTAACATTCCTGTTCTTGATTAAAGTGAGGGAAGGATTTAAGAAAATAACGGTAAGAAATAACCTCACAGAGATTAATTTAATCTGCTGCATCTCATCCTTGAAGCTGATCTTACTTGAAAGAAAAAAAACACTACGTTTTCAGTCAGTGTCTCCCCACAGCTAAAATGATCGGATTTTTTAAGTAGAAATTTTACATTGCTGGTAAAATTGGCAAGTTTTAAAAAATAATAATTTTTCATGACTCTGTGGAGTCTTGTAGGCTTCTGAAATTATCCACAGACATTTAAATGGGCTCTGAGCCTTGGGCAGAATAAGGTAGAAAAATGTTTACAGTTCATAGCTGTGAATGTATGCTGGAGTATTTTGCTTTAAGCAATACAGCAACTCCTGGGATAAGCAAAAAGCACATTTTCAAAGTGAAACAGACTGAAGCAAGTAGCAGAAATGTTACATATTAAGGTTAAAAACTATTTATAAGGCTGAATTAAAAAAGCATAGACAACGAGGTATCTTTATACGTCTGTTAATACTGAGTTGTGTCTACGTTCACAAATTAGTTTTGCAAATTAATATTTGGAGTTGGCTAAATAGCTGGTTATTAAATGTTTGAGAAGAAGAAAAAAGTTGAATTCACCAGTTATTTGAGTGATTTTGACATGCAATTCCCCAAACAAACAAACAAACAAAACTGTTTGTGTATATAGGCGTAGTATAATCCAGCTCCCTCTAGCTTGTGAATTTCATTCTACAGATGGAATTCCCTTCCACCCCAAAAATAAATACTTAATAAGCACAGGTCTGTGGCTCGAGTCCACAGTGCAGTCAGGCTGCTAATTTGGTTTGATTACTAGATATAGCCCAGTGGTCTGGGGGTGTTTCTCCTCACCCGATGACAACAGTATTGAGGTGGGTAGAGTAGGAGGGGTTTTTTTGGTTGTTTGTTTTGCTCTGTTTTGTTTTGTTTTTTCATCACCTAGGAGCAAAGCCTTTTTGGCACATTAGCACTATTTTCAGCAAGTAATGCAAAATGGGAAATAATTGGGTTGACGAGCTCCTGGGATATTAGTGGTGCTTCGGGCAGGAAAGCAGGCATTGGAAAATAAATGACAAATTAGTCTGCTTAATCTTTTTATTGTGAATCAGATGCCACGGCAGTGGTTCATAATACATTAATAAATGCCAGTTAATGCAACTCAGACGTTATTCCTCAAATTCACAAGAGTGGTAAGAATTCTTTCCCAAGGGAGTGAGCATGTTTACCGAGTGATTTTCCTCCTATGCAAGCAGGATGTCCTGGTATAAACCCAGGTGAATAATGATAACAATGATTTATGTAGAGTGCGTAAGCATTTACGGGCAGCTTCGTGCATATCCACCTGCGTGAGCTTCACTATGACATCCCCAGGAGGGGCAAGTTTTCCTGTTTCCCAATTTTACAGGCAAGACACCTGAGAAGTTAAATGATCTATCAAATGTTGCTTGATGTTGGTCAAGCAAAGATTTGGACCTTGATTTTCTGGCTTCAAAACAGTATTCAGGGCTTCCCTGGTGGCGCAGTGGTTGGGAGTCCGCCTGCCAATGCAGGGGACACGGGTCGGGAGTCAATTCCTTATAATAAATCTCTTTCTGTATATACATCTTATTGCTTCTGTTTCTCTGGAGAACCTTGACTAATACACCACATTAACAGAAAAAAAAAAAAAAAAAAAAAAAAAAACAGTATTCAATATCTTGTAATAACCTATAATGGAAAAGAGTCTGAAAAGGAATATATATATATTATATATGTATTTTATATATATATATTATATATATATATAAAACAATCACTTTGCTCTACACCTGAAACTAACACAACATTGTAAATGAGCTATACTTCAATAAAAAGTTGTTTGTTTAAAAAAAAAAAACACTTGTGTTCTTGCTGCCCCATCTATGTAGAATTAAAATTGGTAGTGTAACTCTATATAATATAAATTCCGATGTCTGAGTTGAGTCGTATTCCCCATCCATTTTAGATAAAGTTTCATAATGCTGCAAATATAGCTAAATTCCAAAATATTACCAAGTTCCTGATATTGCTAAGACTTGATGACATAAAGGAGGAGTCTCATGACATTTTTCCTATGGAAACTCTGAGACATGAGCACAGCTGAGCCAGTGTGTTTCCCCAAGTATTACTAACCAGGCTAGTCAAGATAACCTGTCTAGGTCCTCTGACTTGTGGCTGATCATATCATGTGTTTAACAAACAGCAGCTTCTGAGCCCTGGGATTTCCACTTTAGCATCTCCAGAACATGAGTGAGCCATCGCAGCTCACGGGATCTGTTAGTGACCGGGCATCTTTACAATAAACCTCTCCAACTTTGCTTGGCTTCTCCCGAAGTTCATTCTTCACAGTACTTAGACTTAACTGTTCAGCTGTACAGCGTTCTTTCATCCCAGTTAACATGATGTTTTGCAATTATTCTAATACCTGTTGTGGGAGGGATATTTTTGTCTATCGAGTCTCTTCTATCCTCATTTATATCAGCCCTGTTCTCAATGCTAGTTGCATAGGAAAGAGGCACTAAATTTGTGTTTGTCGATCAATTGACCAGAGGGGCTTTGGCTAACCATGCTCCCTCTTTTTTGTTCACACGAGAGCACCTACGCTGCGGTCAGTTAGGACATGATCATAACACTTAGGAAAGAGAAGATGATATCCAGCCAATGTCATGGACAAGAGAGGAGTAGATTTAAAAAAAAAAAAAAAAAAAAAAAAAGATGTGCAAGGGATTAAAACTTTAAAATTAGGCTTATGTTTGAACCAGAGTTATCAAAATATGTTTCTAAGAAAGAAAGGCTGATTGCTAATAAGAAGACAAATCATAGCACATGGTGAAGAATGCCAAAAGCAAACATCTCTCTCCGTGGCTCATAGCATTTATGAATGCTCTGTTTATGTGGTTAAACGTGGTTGCTATAGTTTTTGCTCTGTTTGTTGTGTGGTCTACTGTGTGAACAAACAGCTCTGCAGAAATTGGAGGCCAATGGCACCCCAAAATAAGTGAAATAGAAACATTATCCATTCAGAAATTATGCCAACATAAACTTTCTTTATAATTTGGTTTTTGCAAAGCGCTTAAATGTATCCTTTCAGTGTTAGATAAAAGCAAACGTTTCCCTATTCATAAATGAACTTTAAAGAAATGTGTTAAAACAGACAAGGTAAAACACCCTAGATTTAATTTCTTTATATAATGACTCTCTTAAACATATATGTCTTCAGCTTGATTGTTTTTTTTCCATCTCTTCAGAGAGGGGGCCTTGGAGACTTTCACGGTAATTATGCATCCTGCCTTCCCAAGCACAGTCTGTTACTGTTTTCACTAAATAACCTGTGATCATGTAATGGATAAATAGTGTTACCTCTGTTTTAATGACCCCCCCCCCTTATTTTACAGTGGCTGGCAGTGTGCCAGGGTCAGCTTCTTGGACTCTGTTTTTGTTCTACCTTCCTCAGTACTACGACAAAAACTATTTACGTTTTGCTTGAATAGCTTAAACACCTTTAGATTGCTTTTGAACATATTTGAATGCATCTTTAGCCATCACTGGGCTTAAAATGGAAACCCTTTTTTCAGCTTATCTGTATTAAACACCTGTAAAAATCAATGGTACTGTATTTTTTTTCCTTATAATGCTCTGTTCCTTTAACTAATGCCAGAAATAATGCACAGTTTATTCTAGCGTGTTCCCTTCCCTTTGCCTGATGTTCTCCGGTAGTAACTCACTTCTGCTGACTTAATAGTAAAATTGCCAGGTTGATGTTGAAATTCAACCAATTGGAGGCTAATCCTCAAGAAGAAATTTGCTGTCTATCCTACTGATTATCATCCGTCTTCTTCATAATGAATATGCAGAAGGTTTATTTTATTTTTTGCAAATGCACATACTTATAGAAATGACTGACCAATAGGAGAGCTTAGAGTTAACCAGTGATGGTTTTTTTTCTTTTTTTTTTTTTTTGAGCGTTGTTATTTTCCCCTAAAATCAGAAGTCATTACATTTATATTGAAAATATTGAGTGGTTTGTATGAGCTTTATGCCAAACTAAGATTAGTGTGCTGTAGCCCATTGCAAATGTGGAAGATTGACCATTTTTCATGAGTTAGAATAAAAAATATGATAATAATGTCTTCTCATCATCATAAAGAGAGATGATAATGACTAAATGAAATATTTATATTATCTCATTTTATTTGATAGGTTCCATCTTCTCCCATACCAAACATCTTCCCCAAGAGCCACCTTAGCCTCCTGTTTAAAAAAGAAATCTTGGGCTTCCCAGGTGGCGCAGTGGTTGAGAGTCCGCCTGCCGATGCAGGGGACGCGGGTTCGTGCCCCAGTCCGGGAGGATCCCACATTCCGCGGAGCGGCTGGGCCCGTGAGCCATGGCCGCTGAGCCTGCGTGTCCGGAGCCTGTGCTCCACAACGGGAGGGGCCACAACAGTGAGAGGCCCG
>NW_006799689.1:2250171-2254599 GCF_000442215.2 Lipotes vexillifer
CACAAAAAAAAAAAAAATGTTATTAAAAAAAAAAAAAGAAAGAAATCTTTGTAGAATTCACGTTCTCCATATGTGTGCCAATACATCCAGTTATCTAGTATTTGACTCATTTGGACCCTCTTTAGTTTCTGAAATTTATTTTGCTTCTCAAAATAAAGCCCGGTGATCTAGTATGTTTTGATCAGGGCTGTGCATAAAGGCAGGCGACATTTTAGTTTTGACATTCATCTCTATTTGTCTGTTCCCAAGCATTGCTTTTTGGATTGTGGGCTAATTGTTAAACAAAACTACATACATATATACATGTATATATCTGATATATGCTGTCCACCACTGACCCTCATATTCTGTATACCCCTCTGTCTCTTCATCAGCTGCATTTTGAGGCTTTCCCTCGCCTGTATTTCTTTCTTTTTTGTTTTTTTAATTGGGGTATAGTTGTTTTACAGTGTTGGGTTCGTTTCTACTGTACAGCAAAATGAAGTGGAGTTCCCTGTGCTGTAGAGCAGGTTCTCATTAGTTCTCTATTTTATACATATTAGTGTGTATATGTCAATCCCAATCTCCCAATTCATCCCACCTCCCACTTACCCCCCTTGGTGTCCATATATTTGTTCTCTACATCTGGGTCTGTCCTTCTGCCTTGCAAACCAGTTCATCTGTACCATTTTTCTAGATTCCACAAATATGTGTTAATATACGGTATTTGTTTTTCTCTTTCTTACTTCACTCCGTATGACAGTCTCTAGGTCCATCCATATCTCTGCAAATGACCCAATTTCTTTCCTTTTTATGGCTGAGTAATATTCCATTGCATATATGTACCACATCTTCTTTATCCATTCGTCTGCCGCTGAGCATTTAGGTTGCTTCCATGACCTGGCTACTGTAAATAGTGTTGCAATGAACATTGGGGTGCATGTGTCTTTTTGAATTATGCTTTTCTCTGGGTATATGCCCAGTAGTGGGATTGCTGTGTCATTTGATAATTCTATTTTCAGTTTTTTAAGGAACGTCCTTACTGTTCTCCATAGTGGCTGTGTCAATTCACATTCCCACCAATGGTGCAAGAGGGTTCCCTTTTCTCCACACCCTCTCCAGCATTTATTGTTTGTAGCCTAGCCTGTATTTCTAAGGTGGTATCTCTTCTGTCAAGCTCTATCTTGGCTTCTTCTCAGCTGGACCCTTCCCAATCTTTTCTTCTTCTTGGAGGTTTAACATATAGGAACACTGACATATATGCCACTGTCATGTAAGGATTTTTAAATTAATTAATTAATTAATTAATCTATTTATTTATTTTACTGCGATATTCCCTTTATTGTGGTGATCTTGAACTAAACTCACAACATCTCCGAGGTCTGCTTGTTCTTTAAAGCCTGGTGCTATTTTCAGGTTCCAAGAGGACTAGAGAAAAGGGCAAGCATGCAGCCTTCAGCTCCAGCTGTGCCTCTTTTTAAAAAAAATCATTTCTTAAACTATGGTTGATTTACAGTGTTGAGGATTGTTTTATAACATTCATGCTCTGAACATAGGTATGCAGGTTGTAAGTAGGAACGAAAAGGGCCAGAAATGGCTTGGGGAAAAATCAGGTGTTGCTGCCATTTGCACCAGGGCATCAGTGCATGTCTTGAAGCATCCCGTGTGAGTCTGAGGGGTCTAAGAAAGGGGCCCGAGCCCTGATGATCTGAATGTGGTGGGTGGGTGACAGGGATCTGCTACTGCTCTGTTTTCACGGCCGCCACTCTCAGGAAAGATTCTAAGAGTTCTCAGGAACAGCGTTCAGACATGGAGCTGGGACCAGTGCTTTCCTGTGAACTGAACTGACTGACCCTCTCTTCCGCTCCATCCTTCTCTCTCTGTTCCTCATTCCTGGTGCTCATGGTCTTGAAGTTAGAGAAAAGAAGAAAGGCTTTGCCCAATGTATTCTGACATAAAGAGGTTTTAGCTCTGTGGGAGGTGATGGAGGTAAGCCGAGTGCCTGGCTGACATTTCAACAGCGCGTCTGTGGGAACTGCTCTCTCCACGCCCCTTCTAGGTGCTGTCTCCTGCCTCTGGAGCTCTGGTCTACCTTCCCTGTGAGAAGGGCCACAGTGCCTCAGGCTTTGATGCTCCACTCCTTGTTGGATCTGCTGCCAGAGACACTGTTTTCGGTTTAGCACTTGTTTTCTGCAGGAGGGGTTCAGGTTTGTTGCAAGCCTGAAGGAAACATGCCTGAGGAATTTTAGCTTTTAAGGAGAAAAAGAAAAAAATGCCCTATTTTTCCTGAATGCATTGATTTGCCTTAAACGTGTCTTAAATTTCAAGAAAATGTTTTGGGTGCAGCACAAAATGTTGCTATTCCCAGGTTTCCTTAAATCCCTCATTTTCAAGACTTCAAATGATAGAAAGGTAACTCATCACACTGCTTTGCAGTTGGTGCTTGTTACTGGCCCAATACATGGTGTTCTGTGGGGTTTTTTTAATTGAATTATAGTTGCTGTACAATATTATGTAAGTTAACAGGTATATAATGTAGTAGTTCAGAGTTTTTAAAGGTTATACTCCATTTATGGTTATTACGAAATATTGGCTATATTCCCCATGTTTTATACCTAATAGTTTGCACCCCTTATTCCCCTACCCCTATATCCCCCCTTCCCTTTCCCCACTGGTAACGAACGGCTAGTTTGTTCTCTATATCAGTGAGTCTGCTTCCTTTTTGTTATATTTGCTAGTTTGTTGTATTTTTTTCAGATTCACACATAAGTGATAGCATATGATATTTGTCTTTCTCTGTCTGACTTATTTCATTCAGCATACTGCCCTCCAAATCCATCCACGTTGCTGCAAATGGCAAAATTTCATTCTTTTTTATGGTTGAGTAGTAGTCCATTGTGTAGATACACACGGTGTTCTGTCTTTAATGATGACACCCAGAGGTCTTTTTGGTTTTCTTTTACTATAACAAAGCAGACCCTTATTCAGTTCAGATGTTACCTTAAATGTTAAAACAATCACAAAACACCAAACAGCTTTGCATAGTGAGTAGTAGAATTTAGAGTCAATGTTAGTTCCAAGGCCTTGGCTTAATTAATGAGGCTTTCTAAGTCTTCTTGACTTATCATTAACATTTAGAAAAATATATAGTTGGAAAAATAGTACCCACCCTGCAGGGTCCTTGTGAGAACTTAATGAGGTAATACATAAATTTAACACAGCACCCTGTATGTACCAGTGTACACACATAAACCAGCACAGCACCTGGCACCTACAGTTTCTTCTCTTCCTCCTGTTCTCCCTTCTTTTTAACTTCCTTCCTTCCTTCGCATTTGAGGAAAAAAAATTCGGAAAAAAAAATCCTTTGGCAGAATCATATGTGATGAAACTTGGTATTATACGTAATGATGTCAGGCACTGAGGAACGGTTAGGGTGGGCCCAGAGCTGGGAATAAATATTACAAGTAAACTGTTGCTCTTGTTACCAAACCTGATGTTTAGTCTCCAAATTGTTCCATTTGGATTCACTGATGAAGTGAATGCATGCTTCCCTTTGTAATCAGGACTCATCCAAGTTTCTAGTTCAGAAGGGACCTGTTTTCAGACCTCACTAGGGCTTTGTGTCATCCTGTTAAGTGACTGGAGCCCAGATGCGTGACACCTCACACCTCACCTAGAAGCTGGGCGTTCGCTTTAGAGCAATAATAGCACCCAAACATCAGGGATTCTAAGTTTTCATTTTGTTTGACATTTATTTGTTTGGCTGCCCCAGGTCTTCGTTGCGGCATGCAGGATCTAGTTCCCTGACCAGGGATTGTACCTGGGCCCCCGGCACTGGGAGCGTGGAGTCTTAACCGCTGGACCACCAGGGAAGTCCCTAAGTTTTGTTGCCGGCAAGCATCCAAGAACTTTTGGAGAATTTTTGCATGTGTCCCTCAATTCCCCCAAAGAGACTCATCTCTGAAAGGAATCTTATTTCAGTGGTCAGGGCCAGTGTAGGAAGAATTGCACTTGGAAGGAGGTTGGCAGAGGGCATTCCTGTAAGATTTCATTCAACTCTAGGTTTCTGTAACCTTTTGAGTCCCGAGAAGGAATGTGCCAAGCGCTCCAGAAACTCCATGCCCAGCTATGAAATTAGTCAATATTTTTCCGTGACTGTGTTGGGATTAGTACCGCCCTCGTACCTCAGAGGCACTTAGCAATGGTTAGCTGTTGTTACTGTTTAATGAGCCAGATTTCTCAGATAGCCATCCTCGTGCTTGGTTCTCTCTCCCCCATCCATGCCTTTGAAAACTGTAATCACAATTCAGGATAAACTTTCAAACTGGCAGAAAGAAGAGAAGCTGCTGCAAGGGGGTGGAGCGTTTCTCAGAAATTCACTGTCTTCTCCCACTTAGCTGAGCCCTGGTTCCTTTCTGTCAACTGTCTGTACCCCAGGGTTCCTTTCCC
>NW_006799689.1:2254619-2271134 GCF_000442215.2 Lipotes vexillifer
TTCCCTACAAAAATTAGAAACCCAAACCTCAAAAGCAAAAGCATTGCACCCCATCCATTTAATGTTTTTATACTACATTCATAGTCTTTTTAATGATGTCAGAAACAGGAAAAAAAAAAAAAAAAAAACCTCTGTTGAAAAATGGAAACAAATTAGTATGGAAAATCCTATTTGCAAAGTAAACAATATTTCTAATAGCAAGGTGTTGTATTTTGTTTTGCTTTGTTTGGGGGACCATTCTAATGTGACTGTAAGACTTGAACCAAATCCTAAGAAAAAAGAAGAAAAGAGTTTGCAGACCCTTACAAAATGACAACACATTTCTCATAGAAAATTGTGGGATCTCTAAGAGAGGCCCCCCTGCCTTTGCATGTAAAACAATGCCATCATTAGGCAGTGGAACAATTGTATTCGAATTCTGGGAACTTGAACTTGTTTTCCAGACCAGAAGCTGGTTTACTCACATGTGTGTCAAACCATGACTCAAGGCTGCCATGAACTTGATTGTTAATTGTCCGTTACTGATTATAGCTGCCTCTAGAATGCATTTAGGCTCAAGAAATACAGAATTGGTTCCTTAATCAAGAATGTGGAATTGCCAGGCTCTCCCAGACGAGAGGAAGCTGCAGATGAGTTACAGAGACCTGGACTCACAGATAGGATGCCTTTACAAGCCTGTTATGCATCCTCTCTCTGCCATAGTGAGGTAAAGGCAATAACATCACTTGATGATTGGTTTATTCTCTCCAAATTTCAAGACTGAAATAGAAAGATGACACCTGAGTATAATTCCCAGGTCAGCTAATCTCTGTCCAGCCCTCAAAAGATGCACAAAAGCAAGTGAAGCTTCGAAAAAGTCTATTAGGGGATGTGTTTCATGGGGCTTAGTGTTTCTTACATTTGAGTTTTACCCGATACTTAATTTAACTCCATGAGTCATATAATACACTGGGGCAGGACTGGAGCGAGGTGAATGGCATTGCAGTTCGCACATGACCCTGACCTTGCAAGCTGGGTATTCATTTGAAGTAGGGGTATTCAAATTTTCTATTCTTTTGCATTGTCATGCCTCGCTATGATAAGCACAGAAAAATGTAAATAAAAAAGACCTATTTCAGAACCTTCCGTATAACCTTTTTGTTTTATGACAAAAGACAGTTAATTAACATACTAGCAGTAAGCAGCCTTCCCAAACTCCTGCTAATTATGTATTCTGTTGACCGTGACTCTAGTCATAAGGTAATTGGCTCCCAGCAACATGACATTTCAAATCATCTCTTGAAATTACATCAAAAAGCCAGCCTGTTTTGTTTTGATAGGGGAACAATCAATTTGATAAGTGGTAACACAGCTCATTGTTTCACATTAATTAGACTAATTGCTGCATGTTAGCCTCTGAAATAGACAGAACTTGGAGAACACAAAGGCTGCGGCCTTTAGCATGCAGCGCATGTGATGGTTCCACTTGCTTGCACAGACTGTAGGCAGAAAGCAGAGCTGTTAGGAGGCTGCCTTGCGGGAGGCTGGGTGTTAACAGTAGTTTGATGTGTTATGCTTAATACACTGGCTTTCACTTATAGCATCCAGGTTCCGAGTCCCACAGAGGAACGAAGAACTGTTTCTCAGCTAACTCGGTTTGGGTTAGATGGAGTGTAAAAGCCTTCTCTCCTTCAAGACCCAGACATTCTTCTGTCCCTGCCAGAGAGGCCCAGCTAATATCCCTTTGTAGTATTCTGTGCATACATGCCTTAAAAACCAGACTGAAACAAAACAAAGCCAAAACAAAACAAAATACGAAAAGGAAATAACAACCTTTTTTTTTTTTTTTTTTTTCCCAATTACAAAAAACCCCACAGAGATTCACCAAACTGTCATTGTGGAAACCTAACACTCCACCCTGCAAATGCCTTTCAGTTTGACAGACTGTACCTTGGTTTCTTCTCGAGGCCACTGATTTGGCCAAATCAGACCATGTGATCTTTAGGACAACAGCACAAGTCAGTCTCAATTGGCAATGAAGAGAATTTGACTTGTGACCAGCCTGGACTCCTGATGCTCACGTAGGTTGATGAGATCGTGTTACTGGGCGTCTGATGCAATGGAACAGAACTCTTTTCCAAGGAAAAGGCATCCAGCGCTTTAAAAACCCAGATGCACTGCCTCTGTCACTCTGAAGCTATCTGGTTATCCACACACAATTTCTGAGTGTTGCTAGCTAACTAAACAAATGTGCATGTCGGCTCTCTGTCGTTTGTGTACCTATCCGTGTCTCTACTGTTTTTATATGTGAAGTGGGAAATTCGTATAAATATTTCATTCTGCAATTGCATATCATCAAACTCAGTGTGGTGAGACGGTAAGTCATCTTGTTGGCTTTGGGCTGCATTTGACCTAAGAGACAAAGTCTCAAACAACGGACTCTGCTAACTGCTTCTGCAGCTAGCAGAATAGTTTTCACACGTTCCCAGTGTGGAAAGGACTTTCTGTTTCTCACTAATTTCTTCAACTGTACCAAGAGTGGTGTTTTCTTTGAACAGGAAGGACAGCAGTCTGTAAACATAACAGTTTTTTTCATAAGATACATAGCTGCATTACACATCCCCAAACAGTAAGTATGATGTTCCTGCATTTGTAAATGCTTACGGGCTTTCATTGAAATGACAGAGGGAACTATGACAGTGACATTCGAACCTGGCTTGGAAAATGAATTTGAAACATTTAAATGCCAATGATTTGCTTCTGTGTATGAAGGCATCTCGGGCGGAGAAGGCGGGGGTCTGCGGACATTGGTACCAAAGGAGAGCATTTCAGTTCTTTTTCCTCACGCCCTCAAAGGAATGATCCTTTGGCAGGAACTTCAAAGCACAAATTTGTGCAGCTGGTTTAATTTGGTCGTTAAAAAAAAAAAAAAATAGCGTGTGGGGTAGCAGAGGCAAGCAATTAAATGATGGCTCCTACAACTTAATACATCTTCAACAGCCTTTTTAAAAGGTACGAGGATTTGTGATTTAGGTGTGCTAATGTGCTGTTTTCCCTGTAAAATCCCAGGGTTTATTCCGAAGGTAAATGATGGAGAAAAAAAAAAAAAAGCACCGAGATTGAAGCCCCTTAACATTCAGTTTAAATGCTGGTTCCACTCACCTGAGCACACGTTGGAAGCAGCTTTGTTAGGATTCCAGCCGGCACCCTGGCTGTCACCACTGGTCCTTGTACAGTCAAGCCCCACTCCGTGCAGAGCAAATCTTTGCTCAGTTAATCGAGCGTCAGTCACCAGTGAGCTTGGCTGCCGGCCCAGGGTTGTTAGGCCTTTCCCTGCTACACCTGAATGAGATATTGACGGGACATTGCTACCCAAACAACAGAGTTGAGAAACGGGATAAAAAAATAAATTAATTAAATTGTCATGGGGCTGACAGGATAATTCTGAAAATGCCACTTACACCTCCAGTGTACAAGCAGAACAGGGAAACTACTGCTTCGCTTGGTGCGAGGTGGTGTCTCCTTTGATTGGTTGCCTTGTTTTCTTTCTTTCCATCTTAGGATGTGGATTTGGAATGGTGGTGGGGCGGGGAAAGAGAGATACTGTCTGATGATTAACATGTGTAGAAACTTTTGTCCAACAGGGACCTGCTGTGTAGCACAGGGAACTCTGCTCAATATTATGTGGCAACCTAGATGGGAGGGGAGTTTGAGAAAGAATGGATCATGTACCTGTGTGGATGAATCACTTTGCTGTACAGCTGTGGCTAGCACAGCATTGTTAATCAACTAAACTCCAATATAAAATAAAAAGTTAAGGGACTTCCCTGGTGGCGCAGTGGTTAAGAATCTGCCTGCCAATGCAGGGGACATGGGTTCGAGCCCTGGTCCGGGAAGATTCCACATGCCGCGGAGCAACTAAGCCCGTGCGTCACAACTACTGAGCCTGCGCTCTAGAGCCCGCGAGCCACAACTACTGAAGCCTGTGCGCCAAGAGCCCGTGCTCCGCAACAAGAGAAGCCACCGCAATGAGAAATCTGCGCACCGCAACGAAGAGTAGCCCCCCGCTCGCCACAGCTAGAGAAAGTCCACACACAGCAACGAAGACCCAACGCAGCCAAAAATAAATAATTAATAAATAAATAAATAAAATTAAGAACTTTAAAATAAATAAATAAATAAAAAGTTAAAAAAAAAAAAAAGAACCTTTTGGCCAGTTATACTTGTTGCTAAATTCACATAAGGCCTACTATCTACTGAATAAAAGCTCCCCCAAACAAGACACTGTGTAATCAAGGGACAAGGCTTTGGGGTAGGGAGAAAACTCTGGCACTGGGTAATTTCTGCTGAGGAGAAAAATAAGGATCAGAGAAAATCAGGGATGGAGGATAAAAAAGACATAAAGTAGGAATAGTTTTTAAACAGGAATGGCTGGCAGAGCTATTAAATCATACAGAGCTCTGAGCTACAGGGGTTATGTGAGCCCCACTAAGACCAGAGGACATGGAAAATGCTGAATATACCATCAAAAGCTCCCCGTTTCCCAAAAGTATAACAGGGATGACCTGTTCAAATAGGCTAAAAGATCGTTATAAAAATCTAAGGAGTTTTAGTAAATATGTAGAGTCTTCGGTTTTTCACTGTTGAATTAATGGTCTGTTGTGGTCGAGGCAGTTCTTACTCTCATCCTAAGTGGAAAAAGTGAACTTCACTGATGGCAGTAGATTATTGAGGTTGTTCAGCAGCATCGCTGAGAGTGGGGAGGGGAGGGGGGAGGGGCGAGCATGCTGATGAACCTGAACCCTCTAGCAAGCCTTTGTTTCAAGAAACTCTTAATTGGAGGTTTGCTGGGAGAAATCAGAAATTACTGTAGGTTCTGAAGATTTAATAACTTCTTTTAAAGTAGATTCAGTGCTCTTGTAGTGTGCACATGCTATTTGAATGCATAATTTCTCCCGGAAATTATGGAATTTCTGCTCAGAGCTGTGTCTGTGTTGATAAAAGGACAATTCTGAGAGTGCTGGCGTTTTGCTCCCTCCAGGTCCACACCTCATTTTCCTGCTAGAGGTAGATGTTTCGGGACTCCATGAACTCGTGTAACTGGAATGGTGAACAGTGGCCCTTCCTATTTCAGTCTTTCACTCCCTACTATAAGCAAAGACCTTCTGGTGGACCGCACAGAGTCTGGATTTTGATGGCTCAGCCAAAGACGAAGTCAGGGCAGAGACATAAAATCACTTAGTTACAAGTCATTATTGAGCACTCACTGTCATACAGCATGGCTCAAGGTATTGAGGGAATATCTTCAAGATATGTAAGATCGGACTTCCCTGGTGGCTCAGTGGATAAGACTCTGCGCTCCCAATGCAGGGGGCCTGGGTTCAATCCCTGGTCAGGGAACTAGATCCCACATGCATGCCGTAACTGAGTTCGCATGCCACAACTAAGGAGCCCATGTGCTGCAACTAAGGAGCCCACAAGCTGCAACTAAGGAGCTGGTGAGCCACAACTAAGGAGCCCACAAGCTGCAACTAAGACCCAGTACAACCAAAAAAGTAAAAAAAAAAAAAAAAAAAGATACATAAGATCACTTTTCCCTTTAGATTACTGCTCTTAACATTGGTTTCATAATCTATAAGTAGGGTTAGTAATATCTACCTCTACTCACAGAGTTGCTGAGAAAATTATGTGACTCTAAGGCTCCCAGCCTGGTCTTTAGCATATTAACTGCTTCACGGTCACCATTTTTGGGAATATGGGTTGTGTATCTATGGTAATAAAGAATCATGGTGAATATTTGAAATTTCCTTCTAATATAAACAGGACCAGATTCATGGATGTACCACCTGTGTAGTCACGCAGGGCCCAGTGCTCAGAAGGGTCTTGCCCTTGGTTTAATGTTCTCCTGTTGCCATCTTGAAGTCCTTCATATTTTTTTTTAATTGGGGTATAGTTGTTTTACAACGTTCTGTTAGTTTCTACTGTACAGTGTAGTGCAGTTCCCTGTGCTATACAGCATATTCTTAATAGTTATCTATTTTATACATATTAGTGTATACATGTCAATCCCAATCTCTCAATTCATCCCACCCCCCTACCCCCACTTTCCCCACTTGGTGTCCATGTATTTGTTATCTACATCCAAGTCTCTATTTCTGCCCTGCAAACTGGTTCTTTGGTACCATTTTTCTAGATTCCACATATATGTGTTAATATATGATATTTGTTTTTCTTTTTCTGACTTACTTCACTCCGTATGACAGTCTCTAGGTCCATCCACAGCTCTACAAATGACCCAATTTCGTTTCTTTTTATGGCCGAATAATATTCCATTGCATGTGTGTGTGTGTGTGTGTGTGTGTGTGTGTGTGTGTGTGTGTGTGTGTGTATCTCGCGTTTTTTTTATACATTTTTCTGTCAATGGACATTTAGGTTGCTTCCATGACCTGGCTACTGTAAATAGTGCTGCAGTGAACATTGGGGTGCATGTGTCTTTTTGAATTATGCTTTTCTCTGGGTATATGCCCAGTAGTGGGATTACTGTGTCATTTGATAATTCTATTATTAGTTTTTTAAGGAATGTCCATACTGTTCTCCATAGTGGCTGTATCAATTTATATTCCCACCAACAGTGCAAAAGGGTTCCCTTTTCTGCACACCCTCTCTAGCATTTACTGTTTGTAGATTTTCTGATGATGCCCATTATAACTGGTGTGGGGTGATACTTTATTGTAGTTTTGATTTGCATTACTCTCATAATTAGTGATGTTGAGCAGCTTTTCATGTGCTTCTTGGCCATCTGTATATCTTCCTTGGAGGAATGTCTATTTAGGACTTCCACCCATTTTTGGATTGGGGTGTTTGTTTATTTTGATATTGAGCTGCTTGAGCTGTTTATATATTTTGGAGATGAATCCTTTGTTGATTCGTTGGCAAATATTTCCTCTCATTCTGAGCATTGTCTTTTCGTCCTGTTTATAGTTTCCTTTGCTGTGCAAAAGTTTTTAAGTTTCACTAGGTCCCATTTGTTTATTTTTTTTAAATTTCCGTTACTCTAGGAGGTGGGTCAAAACAAAAGATCTTGCTGTTGTTTATGTCAAAGAGGGTTGTTCCTATGTTTTCCTCTAAGAGTTTTATAGTGTCTGGTCTTACATTTAGGTCTTTAATCCATTTTGAGTTTGTTTTTGTGTATGGTGTTAGGGAGTGTTCTAATTTCATTCTTTTACATGTAGCTGTGTAGTTTTCACAGCACCACTTATTGAAGAGACTGTCTTTTCTCCATTGCATATCCTTACCCCTTTTGTCATAGATTAGTGGACCACAGGTGCGTGGGTTTATCTCTGGGCTTTCTATCCTGTTCCATTGATCTGTAGTTCTGTTTTTGTGCCGCTACCATATTGTCTTCATTACTGTAGCTTTGTAGTATAGTCTGAAGTCAGGGAGTCTGATTCCTCCGGCTCCGCTGGGTTTTTTATTTTTCTCAAGATTGTTTTGTCTATCTGGGGTCTTTTGTGTTTCCATACAAATTTTAAGATTTTCTGTTCTGGTTCTGTTAAAAATGCCATTGGTAATTTGATAGGGATTGCATTGACTCTGTGGATTGCTTATGGTAGTATAGTCATTTTCACAATATTGATTCTTGCAATCCAAGAACATGGTATATCAATCCATTTGTTTGTGTCATCTTTGATTTCTTTCATAAGTGTCTTATAGTTTTCTGAGTACAGGTCTTTTACCTCCTTTGGTAGGTTTATTCCTAGGTATTTTATTCTTTTTGTTCCAGTGGTGAATGGGATTGTTTCCTTAATTTCTCTTTCTGATCTTTCGTTGTTAGTGTATAGGAATGCAAGAGATTTCTGTGCATTAATTTTGTATCCTGCAAGTTTACCACATTCACTGATTAGCTCTAGTAGTTTTCTGGTGGCATCTTTAGGATTCTCTATATATAGTATCATGTCATCTGCAAACAGTGACAGTTTTACTTCTTCTTTTCCAATTTGTATTCCTTTTATTTCTTTTTCTTCTCTGATTGCTGTGGCTAGGACTTCCAAAACTATGTTGAATAATAGTGGCGAGAGTGGACATCCTTGTCTTCTTCCTGATCTTAGAGGAAGAGCTTTCAGTTTTTCACCATTGAGAATGATGTTTGCTGCGGGTTTGTCGTATATGGCCTTTATTATGTTGAGGTAATTTCGCTCTATGCCCACTTTCTGGAGAGTTTTTATCGTAAATGGGTGTTGAACTTTGTCAAAAGCTTTTTCTGCATCTATCGAGATGATCATATGGTTTTTATTCTTCAGTTTGTTAGTATGGTGTATCACACTGATTGATTTGCGTATGCTGAAGAATCCTTGCATCCCTGGGATAAATCCCACCTGATCATGGTGTATGATCCTTTTAATGTGCTGCTGGATTTTGTTTGCTAGTATTTTGTTGAGGATTTTTGCATCTATGTTCATCAGTGATATTGGTCTATAATTTTCTTTTTTTGTGACATCTCTGTCTGGTTTTGGTATCAGGGTGATGGTGGCCTCATAGAATGAGTTTGGGAGTGTTCCTTCCTCTGCAGTTTTTTGGAAGAGTTTGAGAAGGCTGGGTGTTAGCTCTTCTCTAAATGTTTGATAGAATTTGCCTGTGAAGCCATCTGGTCCTGGACTTTAGTTTGCTGGAAGATTTTTAATCACAGTTTCAATTTCAATTACTTGTGATTGGTCTGTTCATATTTTCTATTTCTTCCTGGTTCAGTCTTGGAAGGTTGTACGTTTCTAAGAATTTGTCCATTTTTTCCAGGTTGTCCATTTTATTGGCATAGAGTTGCTTGTAATAGTCTCTTAAGATGCTTTCTGTTTCTGCGGTGTCCATTATAACTTCTTTTTCATGTCTAATTTTATTGATTTGACTCCTCTCGCTCTTTTTCTTGATGAGTCTGGCTAAAGGTTTATCAATTTTTTTATCTTCTCAAAGAACCAGCTGTTAATTTTATTGATCTTTGCTATTGTTTTCTTTGTTTGTATTTCATTTATTTCTACTCTGATCTTTATGATTTCTTTCCTCTGCTAACTTTGGGTTCTGTTTGTTCTTCTTTCTCTAGTTCCTTTAGGTGAAAGATTAGGTTGTTTATTTGAGATTTTTCTTGTTTCTTAAGGTAGGATTGTATTGCTATAAACTTCCCTCTTAGAACTGCTTTTGCTTCATCCCATCGGTTTTGGATCGTCATGTTTTCGTTGTCATTTGTCGCCAGGTATTTTTTGATTTCCGCTTTGATTTCTTCAGTGATCTCTTGGTTATTTAGTAGCGTATTGTTTAGCCTGATGTGTTGTGTTTTTTACGGGGTTTTTTTTCCTGCAATTTATTTCTAATCTCATAGCATTGTGGTCGGAAAAGTTGTTTGATACAGTTTCAATTTTCTTAAATTTACTGAGGCTTGATTTGTGACGCAGGATGTGGTATATCCTGGAGAATGTTCTGTGCGAACTTGAGAAGAAAGTGTAATCTGCTGTTTTCGGATGGAATGCCCTATAAATGTCGATTAACTCTGTCTGGTCTACTGTGTCACTTAAAGCTTATGTTTCCTTATTAATTTTCTGTCTGGATGATCTGTCCACTGGTGTAAGGGAGGTGTTAAAGTCCCCCACTATTACTGTGTTACTGTCAATTTCCTCTTTATAGCTGTTAGCATTTGCCTTAAGTACTGAGGTGCTCCTATGTTGGGTGCATATATATTTATAATTGTTATATCTTCTTCTTGGATTCATCCCTTGATCATTATGTGGTGTCCTTCATTGACTCTTGTAACATTCTTTATCTTAAAGTCTATTTTATCTGATATGAGTATTGCTACTCCAGCTTTCTTTTGATTTCCATTTACATGGAATATCTTTTACCATCCCCTCACTTTCAGTCTGTGTCTGACCCTAGGTCTGAGGTGGGTCTCTTTTAGACAGCATATACACAGGTCTTGTTTCTGTATCCATTCAGCCAGTCTTTGTCTTTTGTTTGGAGCATTTAATCCATTCACATTTAAGGTAATTATCAATATGTATGTTCCTATTACCATTTTCTTAATATTTATGGGTTTGTTTTGGTAGGTCCTTTTCTTCTCTTGTGTTTCCCACTTAGAGAAGTTCCTTTAGCATTTGTTGTAGAGCTGGTTTGGTGGTGCTGAATTCTCTTAGCTTTTGCTTGTCTGTAAAGCTTTTGATTTCTCTGTCGAATCTGAATGAGATCCTTCCGGGTAGAGTAATCTTGGTTGTAAGTTCTTCCCTTCTGTCACTTTAAATATATCATGCCAGTCCCATCTGGCTCGTAGAGTTTCTGCTGAGAAATCAGCTGTTAACCTTATGGGAGTTCCTTTGTATGTTATTTGTCGTTTTTCCCTTGTTGCTTGTAATAATTTTTGTTGGTGTTTAATTTTTGTCAATTTGATTACTATGTGTGTCAGCGTGTTTCTCCTTGGGTTTATCCTGCTTGGGACTCTCTATGCTTCCTGGACTTGGGTGGCTATTTCCTTTCCCATGTTAGGGAAGTTTTCGACTAATCCCTTCATATATTTTCTCAGGTACTTTCTCTCTCTTCTTCTTCCGGGACCCCTATAATGTAAATGTTGTTGCATTTAATGTTGTCCAGAGGTCTCTTAGGCTGTCTTCATTTCTTTTCATTCTTTTTTCTTTATTCTGTTCCATGGCAGTGATTTCCACCATTCTATCTTCAAGGTCACTTATCCTTTCTTCTGCCTCAGTTGTTCTGCTGTTGATTCCTTCTAGTGTATTTTTCATTTCAGTCATTGTATTGTTCATCTCTGTTTGTTTGTTTTTAATTCTTCTAGGTCTTTGTTAAACATTTCTTGCATCTTCTTGATCCTTGCCTCCATTCTTTTCCCGAACTTCTGGATCATCTTCACTATCACTATTCTGAATTCTTTTTCTGGAAGGTTACCTATCTCCACTTCATTTAGTTGTTTTTCTGGGGTTTTTGTCTTGTTCCTTCATCTAGTAGAAAGTCCTCTGCCTTTTCATTTTGTCTATCTTTCTGTGATTGTAGTTTTCATTCCACAGGCTGTAGGATTGTCTTTCTTCTTGCTTCTGCTCTCTGCCCTCTGGTGGATGAGGCTCTTTAAAAGGCTTGTGCAAGCTTCCTGATGGGTGGGACTCGTGGTGGGTAGAGCTGAGTGTTGCTGTGGTGGGCAAAGCTCAGTAAAACTTTAATCCACTTGTCTGCTGATGGGTGGTGCTAGGTTCCCTCCCTGTTAGTTGTTTGGCCTGAGGTGACCCAACACTGGAGCCTGCCTGGCTCTTTGGTGGGGTTAATGGTGGACTCTGGAGGGCTCAAGCCAATGTGTACTTCCCAGAACTTCTGCTGCCAGCGTCCTTGTCCCTGCAGTGAGCCACAGCCGCCCCCCCGCCCCCCGCCTCTGCAAAAGACCCTCCAACAGTCGCAGGTAGGTCTGGTTCAGTCTCCTGTGGGGTCACTGCATCTTCCCCTTGGGTCCTGGTACGCACACTACTTTTTGTGTGCCCTCCAAGAGTGGAGTCTCTTTTTCCCCCAGTCCTGTCGAGGTCCTGCAGTGAAATCCCACTGGCCTTCCAAGTCTGATTCTCTGGGGATTCCTCCTTGCATTGCCAGACCCCCAGGTTGGGAAGCCTGATGTGGGGCTCAGAACCTTCACTCCAGTGGGTGGACTTCTATGGTACAATTGTTCTCCATTTTGTGAGTCACCCACCCAGCAGTTATGGGATTTGATTTTATCATGATTGCACCCCTCCTACCATCTCAGTGCAGCTTCTCCTTTGTCTTTGGATGTGGGGTATCTTTTTTGGTGAGTTCCAGTGTCTTCCTGTCGATGATTGTTCAGCATTTAGTTGTGATTCTGGTGCTCTCGCAAGAGGGAGAAATTCTTCATAATTTTTGAACACTTCTTCCTAATTTTCATTTTGCATTGGGCCCCCCAAATTACACAGCTGATTCCTAATACAGTTATTTGATTTTGCTCACAATTTCTATTTCTTTTCCAACTACGACTTTAATTGGACATTTTAAAGTAGGTTTTGGCATTATCAGGCACCAAGTAACCACTCAATTAATTCTCCCTTTTTTGACTTTCTTGCTGCTACTTTCCTTCCATTAATGCCTGGTGTGTCCCAGCCACAGTGCAGTCCTCACCCTTCTCTTGCCCCAGCATCCCATGCCTGAGAGAAGATGTGCACTACTATTCCTTTGTGTCTCCAGTGCCCTTCCTGCTCTTCCTGAATAAGCCTTCCTTTTTTTTTTCTCCATCCAGCTCAATTTTTCCACTTCTCCAAGCAGAAAGAACCCTTCCTCAGCAGTGTCCTCTTGTCCTCACAGCACCTCGTTATATATCCACCTATTCTAACCACTTCTCTAGCCACTGCTATAGATAGCAAGCTCTTTTGGGGGGACGGGGTGGGCTTTCTCTTTTCCAAATCTGCTGCCTCCCACCATCTGATATGTAGTCGGCATTCAGTTTGTTGACTGAATTAACGAACAACCAAACCAATGACCAGAGCTGCCAAGAGCACTGACTCATTTTCGTGTCACCTTCTAAAAGTTTTTTCTCTGCTTTCCTCCTGAAAAATATTTTTGAGCAACGGAATGCCGCAAATATGTGCAATAGGAAACAAACAAAAACAGATAGGTAGAAATGAGCTCTGAATGACCATGAATTGGTAACAAATTAAATGGATAGCATTGTATACCACACAATCAGTAAAAAAGAATGCTTTTTGGAATTCCTATTCTATTTGATAATATTTTAAAAAAATTTTAATTTAATTTCTAAATATTGGAGTATAGTTGATTTACAATGTTGTGTTAGTTTCAGGTGTACAGCAGAGTGATATAGTTATACATATACATGTCCATTCTTTTTCAGATACTTTCCCATATAGGTGTTGTTTTGTTTTGTTTTGTTTTGTTTTATGGCTGCATTGGGTCTTTGTTGCTGTGTGCAGGCTTTCTCTATTTGCGGTGAGTGGGGGCTACTCTTGGTTGCAGTGCGTGGGCTTCTCATTGCGGTGGCTTCTCTTGTTGCGGAGCACGACCTCTAGGCGCGCGGGCTTCAGTAGTTGTGGCACGTGGGCTTAGTAGTTGTGTCTTGCAGGTTGTAGAGTGCAGGCTCAGTAGTTGTGGCACACGGGCTTAGTTGCTCTGCGGCATGTGGGACCTTCCCAGAACAGGGCTTGAACCCGTTTCCCCTGCATTGGCAGGTGAATTCTTAACCACCGTGCCACCAGGGAAGTCCCTCCCATAGGTTTTTACAGAATATTGAGCAGAGTTCCCTGTGCTACACAGTAGGTCCTTCTTGATTATCTATTTTGTATATAGTAGTGTATATATGTTCATCCCAAACTCCTAATTTAGACTTTTAATGTCTTATTCCAAGGTCTTAAGCATGTTTCTGTAGCACAAGAGTTTATAAATTCAGGGGTTTATAAGCCTTCAACACATGTGCCCACAAGACAATGGGGAACCCAGAGAGGGATGGATTTGATGGTAGGCAGAGATGTGAGTCAGTAAGTCTGTTGAAATTGAACGCTAAAGTTTGTGAACATATGCAGTTTTCTAATGAAAAAATTTGGCTTTCATCAGATCCTCAAAGGAGCCTCTGGCCCAAAAGTAATTAAAGACCCCCGCTTTGGTATTTTAATTTGAGAAAATGATGTTTCTTTCTTATTAAAATAGAACACTGTATATAAGGACTTACCATTATTATTAAAGGGATACTTTCCTGACTTTTTATAACCCCTCCACATATAACCCAGTTTATCAACTATAATTTTGAAAAAGTGTTTCTTGAATGTTTCAAGTTGGTTGAAATATTTGTTGCTTGCCTTTCAAAATTATCTGTGTTGTCTCCCTCCTTTTCTCTCCATCCTGTATTCGTCCTGCTTTTTGCAGATTCCTCGGTGTGTAGAGATGTACCAGGAAAGGGTAGTTGCAAAAGCCTGTGAGCCAATGGCTACGAGTGGTACACTGCTTTTGTTGTTCTGGGTTGTTTTTAGAATTCATATCCTTGGTATGCCTGAGGCATTGGTGACAAGATGTTAATGGTTTCCTGACCACGGGGCAGACAGCTGTGTTGAGAGGTGTTAAGATTTCTGTAAAATCATGTTTTCATTACCTCAGATTTACCTACAATGTTAGCACATTTACAACTGAATTTTTAGTCTATTTTTCTCACCCATTAGCAACTTCTGTTTCCTTTCTTTGTTTTAGTGTAATTTTATGTGAAAGATACTAAGATTCCTCCTCCCTCCCCTTAATAAATTAAGGTAGTTTTATTTACAAATAAATGTGGGCTTGGGAGGGCTCCCTTCCTCAAGAACATTACATGGTTCTCAGGCTATGTAAGTGATAATTCTAAATTATTGACAAGTGAGACGTAACGCAGTTATCATTACAGATAAATTCACCCAGTTTAGTAAAAGAGTTCGGAACGTGTCTGTTTTGCTTTTTCTCGTTTGCATCAAGGATGTAAGCTTTTACAGGGGTTCATAGAAGTAAAAATTTTGTCCTCTTGGTTGAGATTCTGCAAACTTTTTGATGTTAAAACCTCACTGTGATAATACATCTCAATGTTGTTGGCTGTTTTTGGTCATTACATAGCCCTCATTCCCTCTCCTCTGGATTCTTTCCAGTCTGTCTAGAGTCTGAATTGAGAAACCATGCATAATTTCTATAATCTTATATTCAGTCTTCTTGTGTATGGATTAGCCTTTCCCCCCAGGTAAACTGTAAGCTCTGGGAGACAAGGACCCGTCTTCTTTGTACTGACAATAAATCCTAGCACAATGCCAGACCCCTTGTTACTGCTTTTCACACCTCACTGATTCAATCATTACAATGACTGCCCTGCCTCTACCCTGAGGAATCAGATCTGCCATTTAAGTTGTGGTTCTGCAGGTATTGATGGTGTCTTCAGATGTTTAAGTTTCCTGGGGTAGATTTACTCCTGAAATACTTTCTAAACATGGAAGAAATAACAAGCTAGAGTGATGGGTAGAAATGCAAGACCAAGTCTACAGAATGTGAAATGTTTAGGAATGAAAAATCTGTTCATATTAATCAGAATCACTTCGTCAGGAGATTACCTTTTGCCTATTGTCTGTTTTTTGAAAAGGGTCTAATGGTATTACGGTGGTATAGGTTAAGTAAGATAAGGTAACATTTATTGAGTGAGCTCTTGGGGAACAGAATACATAAGAGCTTACAGTCCTCTTGGACTAGCAAAGATTATTGGTTAAGAATATTAATTAACCCTTTAGGGCTGAAGAACGTCTTGGAAATTATACAGCAAAACCTCATTTTGTCAGTGAGGGAGGGGACTGATTCCCATTGAGAGACCTATTCAAGAGCATATAAGCAGTATTATTAATAGCAATTAATATAAGCCAGGCATTTGTTTAAATGCTTTGCATATGTTAACTCGTGACCTCACGACAACTTCATGAAGCAGGTATTTGTTTATCCGCCTTTGTCCCTGCCTTAGGCCAAGCTCCCATCAGCTCCTATTTGCACTCAGCAAAGGCCTCCTAACTGGCCATCCTGCATCCATTCTTTCTGCCCAAGTAGATTGTGGCCTTAGTAAATTTAACCATCTATTGAAAACTCCTGTCTGGGACACCGCCCTACTCTTAGTGGCCACAAGCTGCTTGTAGGATTCTCAGGAGGCAGCCCTTCCTGGCTTCCTGGAGGCCTCCTTCACCCTGTCCCCCTGCTCATAATTCTTCAGTTCTTCACCCCACACTCCCTCACCTGTCAGAGTGTTGCACATACTGTTCGTCTCTCTGGAATGCTCTCCCCTTTCTTATATCTCCTTTTCATGAACTGACTTCCCCCCACCACTCAGATCTTAACTCAGAAGTCATGGCCTCCAGGAAGCCTTCTCTGACTCCCTAGCTAAATTGGATGCCACTGTCCCAAGCCTTTGAGCCCTCAGGGCCCGTCTCCCTTTGACTTAGCTCTGTGTTCTAAAAGCTGATGTAGGGCCTAGTGCATAGCAGACCACGTGGATTGGTTGAAGGAGGGAAAGAAAAAAGGAAGGAAGCTCTAAGGTACCAGGAATAAATGTTTTTCTTGTTTCCATCAAAATAGTCAGGGTTTGGAGTTACAGTATCTGAATTGATCCCCACTTACTTTTCGGGAAAACGCATGGAATGGAGACCAAGGGCAAAAGACCAGTCGAAAGTGATGCTGAAAAGAATTCCACATTATCTCTATAGATAATCTGCCCTGAGGAGGAGGAACACAGCTGCCCACTTGTTAAGTATGGGCCGTGCACAGTGACTGCCTTCTCAAAAGTACCATATGGAGGGCGCACTGGTGGCGCAGTGGTTGGGAGTGTGCCCACCAATGCAGGGGACACAGGTTCGTGCCCCGGTCCGGGAGGATCCCGAGCGGCTGGGCCCGTGAGCCATGGCCGCTGAGCCTGCGCGTCCGGAACCTGTGCTCCGCAACGGGAGAGGCCGCCAACAGCGAGAGGCCTGCGTACCGCAAAAAAAAAAAAAAAAAAAAAAAAAA
>NW_006799689.1:2271176-2290791 GCF_000442215.2 Lipotes vexillifer
CGCGCGCACCAAAAAAAAAAAAAAAAAAAAAAAAAAAGTGATGATTAGATGATGCTTGGAGACCGTGGATGGGTTGGCTTTACTTTAGGGTGATTCTGTAGGCCAGTTTTTTTTTGTTCTTGAGAGAATCCCAAAATATTGGTGTCTGTAGGTCTTTTCTCTGGAACCTTCTATTTCTCCCAAAGTCCTCCAATGTCCTGGCTTGCAGATATACAATTGCCCGAGGGTGTTCTGGGACCCCGGGGGGGATGGGGGTGAGGATGCGCAGGCTTTTCTGCAATGCCCTCATTTTCAGCAAGGGGTTCTGAGGTACCCCTCTGCTTTCCCTTCACCCACTGTGCCCTATATTCCCATCGTAAACTTTCTCTAGCTCAGTTCCTCCAAAGACAGAGTGAGGAGAAAGAGTGGGCGCTGTGCTTTGTAGGGCGTAGGTAGAAGGTGTGGGTGCAGACTTTCAGCCAACCGCACCTGTTTTTAGTCCCATGCATCTCCCCTGCCTTACACCGGTACCTGATACCCAATGCCCTTGACTTCTGAGTTTTCAGAGTGAAGAGTCCTCTCATTGGTTTCCCACTTTGCCTATGTTTGCAGTTCACTTCCTGCATCTCTCTTGAACATTTACTTCTCTGAACTCTGCTTTTCAACTTCATGTACCATGGTTCAGGCTCAAGTATGTCCCCTATTTTTATCAACGATGGAGAATGTGTTTCTGTTTCTCTTGTTGTGTTGCTGATAATTTCTAAGGTGAAGGGGACAGAGAAGTCTTACCTTCTTAAAATCAAAATTCCAGGATCTGACTTTTAAAATCGCCTTCGTTTTCTTATATATGTGATTGTGTTTTAAAAAGACATGTTAAAAATTAATGTATTACACAGTCTGATTGTTTATTTTGGTCCTTTTCTCTTTTAATAGTTTAGTGATTTTTTTTTTTTAAGTGACAAAAAAATGATTCTTGCTCTTGGCTTCTTGAGCTGTCTTCACTTGTCAGCTAGTTGAGGGTGAAGAAAAGGGAGACAACTTTTCCTGTCTATTCTTTCCCAGAAGAAGGTTAGAGATTACCCAGGTTCATGGTCCCTAAAGCTATAGTTCACGCAGTCCAGGGAAATGATTTTGCAGTGAAATGCTCATTGTTGTTGTTGTTGTTTTTCCTTTTCATTTATGTAACTTGAACTTTCCTCTAGTAAAACTTCAACTATGTTGAGCAAAACCTTTGCTTCTCTTCTTTGTACTCAGTACAAAGTAATAATAATACTTAATAATATACATAAGTGATAATTCCAATAACTCTCTCCCAGAGGAGATCACTGTCTAGGAAAGAGGCTTTAGTCAATGGGAAAAAAAAGAAGAGAAATGATGCCCTGTTAGTAAATGTCACGCACGTCTCCTGAGATGTTTCCAAATGGATGCATCTTCATTTCTCGACATGGTAGTGGGGTTATTGTACCCCTTTCTTTAACCTATTTTTTCCCCAATAGGAATGTATTAGAATTTGGTGGTTGGTGGATCTGGAGGGATGGATATATCATTAAGTATCTGTAGTTCCCACCTACAGAAAAAGCTGGGAAGGTGTTTGATCCCTGATTCTCCCCAGGCTGTCAAGTTACCAAGGGATACTTACCTTTCAGAATGTTTTCCCCAGGTCATCTTGGGAATCACTCTACTGTCCCCTAAAACCCAAGACCTCTGGCAGCTTATCTCTTTCACACTTACATCAGCCCTTTAGTCTTTCCCATCGTGCTGTCATGTCTTAGCTGGTGAGGCCAAGTTTTAGTTTGTAATCAAGAATGCTGATAAGGCAGGAGGCCAAGGCTTTCTAAATTGCTCACTGAGCCTTATTGTAAATTTATATTCAACTCTTAACGGTAGGAGCATTAAAAAAATTGGAGCTTTTGAAAGCTTGATCTCATTTCAGAATTATTTTCCTCTTATATATTCTCTGGGTTAAACCACATTACTTAAAAGAAAAAAAAAAATCTTTAGTTAAGCCAGAAGACTGGAAGTGTAATTGTCATTGAATTTACTTTTTAATGATAAAAACAGGAAGGAGATGATCATTCATTCAGAAAATGGTTGTTGGGTCTGCTGTGTCCTAAGGCACTCTGCCGAACCTGAAGATGAATAAGATATGGCTCCTATCCTCAAGTCACTTAAAGATTAGAAGAAAAACAAAAATCAAAAACCCTACAGTGCCTGTTAGTATGCATTAAGCTGCAGAACAAATTACCTGAAAATGTAATGACTCAAGACAGGAGATACCTGTTATCTCACACAACTTCTGAGAGTCAGGAGTCTGGGAGCAGCTTAGTGGTCTAGGTCTGGCTCTGGGTCTCCCATGAGGTTGCACTCAAGGTGGTGGCCAGGGCTGAGGTCTTCTGAAGGCATGACAGGGCAAGATGGTCTCCTTCCAAGTTCCGGCCTATGGCTACCAGCTGGAGGGCCTCAGTTCCTTACCACGTGAGCCTCTCCAGAAGGCTGCTCGTGGTGTGGCAGCTGGCTTTCCCCAAAGCTCACAATCAGAGAGAGAGAAAAAGGGGCCAACAGAGAAGCCACAGTGTTTTTTATAACCTAATCTCAGAAGGGACATACCATTACTTCTGCTGTGTTCTTTTGGACAGACTGATCACGGTACAACATGGGAGGGGCCTATACAAAGATATGAATATAGAAGGGGGAACTTGTGGGGTGGGGTGCATCTTGGAGGTTTACCATCACAGTCTTCCATCCAAATACTGACCTGCTTGGGAGTTCCCTGGGAGCCTAGTGGTTAGGATTCCAGGCTTTCACTGCCATGGCCTGGGTTCAGTCCGTGGTCGGGGAACTGAGATCCTGCAAGCCATGCAGCGTGACCAAAAAAAAAAAAAACCCACCAAACTGAGCTCCTCATTCTCCAAGATTAGCAGTGAAGAAGTATGATCAAAAATATCCAGAGGGGGCTTCCCTGGTGGCGCAGTGGTTGAGAGTCTGCCTGCTAATGTAGGGGACACGGGTTCGAGCCCCAGTCCGGGAGGATCCCACATGCTGCAGAGCGGCTGGGCCCGTGAGCCACAACTGCTGAGCCTGCGCGTCTGGAGCTTGTGCTCCGCCTCAAGAGAGGCTGCGATGGTGAGAGCCCCGCGCACTGCAATGAAGAGTGGCCCCCGCTTGCCACAACTAGAGAAAGCCCTCGCACAGAAACGAAGACCCAACACAGCAAAAATAAATTAATTAATTAATAAACTCCTACCCCCAACATCTTCTAAAAAAAAAAAGAAAAAAAGAAATAATAGAGTTGATAAAGCCCTTAATTTAAAAGAAAAAAAAATCCAGATGTTAACAACCACCATGGGAAGAAAGGGCAGTATTTAGAGCTGAGGTGGTAAACATGGAGGATAAAGATGGGCCAGCCAAAAGGGACAGCAGCCTAGAATGTCTGTCTAGAAATTTTGTTAGGCAGAAATTCTGAATTCTAACCGTCTGACATGATTCTGATTTTGCAAAGAAAAGGACTTAAGGTCACTGATCATATTCCTATCAGCAGCAGACGAGGAGCAATTCTTTTTCACTAAGGGATCATGGTGCCTTATGAAAATTGAAATGGGAACAGCATGAGAGGCTCTATTTGAATGAGTCCCTTCCATGGCTCCTGTGGTATGGCATCAAAATCAACCAGAGCCAGGCAACTTTTCTTGGTGCACCACTATATTTAACAAACCAGTGCCGGGTTTGTTGTAAGATCATCTAAGAAAAAATTTTCCCGAGTTGGACTGAAGTATCAATTTCTGCTGCTTAGTTCTCTTCTTAAGGACTGAATTATATTACATAAAGACAGGTATTAAATAGCATTTATTCAATCTGAGGAAATACACCAGAGTACTCTGCACTTTTCCTGTGGCCTCCACCCCATCTTTACTTCACATATGTAAAAGATGCCTAAGTAGATCTGATTCTTCCCTCCCTTTTTCTTCTGAATATTTGTTTCTGAAGCAGTGATTGAAGGTTATAAGTGTCAAAATCACCTTTTCTCCCCTGGCCTTTCCCTGATTTAACCTGGCAAAACCTTGGGAGTGTACGAGAGTGATAGCTAGAGAGAGGAAGAATAAATTACATTGGCATTACTTTCTAGTATTGAATTTATGCTCAGACTGACTTCCAGTCCTTGCTTAATTTAGGACTAGATCTATGGAAATGGCCAGATATAGGACATGATATGAAATGAGATATTTAGCAAATCGTGCATGGGTGTCAGAGAGATAATGAATAATACTGACAACACGCTTCTGACCCTTGTGTATGTGCTTGGATAGATCCTTTTGGTCTAAATATTATTGAAATATTCAATTTCAAATTTGAGATTTAGATACATATGCTACTGGTAAAATGCCCAGTAATTATAGGTAATGCCAGGTAAGCTTAACCTTCCCTCTTTGATCTTTAAAATAAAATATTCATGTATTTCTTATACTGGGAACAAAAAGAAAATCATGTTGACAGCAATGGAACTAATTGTGATTTTTTGTGGAGAAAAAAAAAAAAAAGTAAGGTCTGGGTTCTAGTCACAGTTTTTAGCAAGGCATGTAATATAGTACCAAGGCCTGAACTTTCTCCTCGGTAAACTGTGGAGAAGACCTAATTGAGTTATCAGGGTTTTCCCAGCTCTGAAGTTTTACCAAAAATTTTCTACTGGCTGACTTTCTTTTGAATATATATAATTTTTATGCACCAGGGGTATCATAAAAGTGATATTCTTGTAAAATAAGTACAAATTATCAATAACAAAAAAATTTCTTTCTAATAAAGTCAATATCTAGATTACTTTTATAAACATATCTCAGAATGTTTTTGTGAAGGTTGATCATGAAGGGCACATGTCTGAGAAATTAAAGTGATGGTTTTGCAAGTTATCTTTTCAGAGATCAAATCTTTTTCCAGATACGTTGTTCTCTGTGATTCTAAGTGAACCATTTATACAGCTTACTCTTTAAAAATGCTTTCAGCTGCAAGTAACAGAAACGCCAATTAACGTTGGATGAAAAATAAGCATTTAGTTATCCCATATCACAGGAAGATTAGAGATAAATGCTTCCAGGTTTGTTCAGTGGCTCCACGGTGTTAAGATTCTGGGTTGGCACCTCTGATGCTCTTGGTCTTTCCATTCAGATCACAAGTTAACTCGCCCAGACCCAAGCAATGCGTCTCTACATAACAGTGTCTCAAGCCAGTGACTATCCTCAACCAAGTATAAATAAAGAGAATGAAATTACCCCCACTAACCAAGATCAATCAGAATTCATTATTCTAGTGTTCAAGTGTTTCTTACTCTCTACGATCCAGCTCTCAAACCTATCTTCCAGCCTTATTTCCCATTACCCTTCTACTAGATTCCTTAACGATAGCCAAACTGTCTTCTACCATACTCTGAAAAATGCAGTCTTTATTTAAAATTTTGGATGCTTTTTTCCCATCCTTTTACATCCTCCTTGTGAGTTAAAATTCTATCCAAGCATTACTAAGATTCAGCTCTTCTCTTTAATCTCCTGCGATCACTCCACCTAAAAGGAGTTGCTCCTTCCTTTGAATTCCTGTATTAGTTTATATTTTATGCTTGTCTAACAGCATTTTACAGAATGGCTTACGTCCATATTCCATTAGGTTAAAAAAGGGCAAATATGATGGTGTCTCTTTTACAGAGGGGGAACAGGCTCAAAAGGGTTAAGTGACTTTCCCAAGGCATCGTAGTGTCCAGTGTTAGATTTAGGACCTGAATGAGTCAGGGGTAATAAGCTTCTGTAACAAAACATTCTCCAAAATCGTGTGGAACAAAGAATATAAATGTTTGTTCCTCTGTCATGTGAATGACTGAAGCGAATGCTCTAGGTGGATAGGTGGCCCTGCCCCTCACAGGTCTTTAGGAAACCCGGGTTGCCTGTAGTTTTGCCATCTCCAATACATGGCCTCCAAGGTTGCCCTGACCTTGGTCATGCCAGCCAAGGGGAGGGGGAAAGAGCAAAGTCCAGGTCCAGGTAGTTTCTCGTGAGTAAGTGAGGTGGAAGTTGCACTTTTGCTCATAATTCATTGGCAAGAGCTTAGTCAGCTGCTGGCCTGGGGAATGCAGTCTCCCCTCGGATCCAGGAAACAGGGAAGAGCAGATTGGGCTGGCCAAGTAGCCCTGTCTGTCCCAGAGCAGGAATACAGATCTTATGCCTTCAAGTCTGGTTCTAGTTGGTGTTATTCAGCGTGGCCCTTTTTCTCCATTGTGATAAAGCCAAGAAGGAGGGCGGTCTGGTGGAGCATGCTGTCCTGACAGGGCATGAATCTCTGTTAACTGCAGACATTAAGCAAAGTAGAGGAGGGATGGTCCCTTAGTACCCCTGAGCTACAGGCGTCCCACTTTAAAAACTCTCTCTGAAGCAGCACTTTTCTTTCACAGACACAAAAAAATAGCACACCAGGCGATGTCCACTTCCCTGGTGGCTGACCTTTAGGGACTAGCAGATCAGACTTGTTCTGTTCCGTTCCACTAACTGCACGGTTCCTAAACTCCCCACACCATGATCTGTGTGCTAGCACCACGTGCTGTGTGCTATCTCTGCTTCAAGCGTGCAGCAAAACATGCAAAATGTTATGATTTGTTGCCATGCTGACAGCGTCAACTTAACTACGGCTGACAAACAGTTTTTAAATAGAACATGTCAGTTCACGACAGTATTTTCCATCTGTGTGTGTGTGTGTGCTTTTTTCCCTTTCCCACACTTCACCCCAAACATTTCAAGAATGTTGCCACAAAGGTTCAGTTTACACTTCCAGTCCCTTGCATTAATGACTTGCTAAAAATGATATTTTGGAAATGTGCAAAACAATAAACAGTGATTTTTGAAAAAGGAGACCCTTCTCTTGCTGGAGAAAGCCGTTCTCATGCCCATTTTGAATCGCCTAGCACGATTCTTTGCTTTCTCTTCTTGCTCTTTTCAGCTCTGTCTGGATGTTGCCACTGAAACTAGCTTTTCCCTCCAACTCTGAGCAAAATTCTGATGAAGTTCAGAGGGCCTGCTGTGTAAGATACAGGCCTGCACAAACTGTGCCCTGACACTGTGACGTCTAAAATATTGACCGTCATAAGGGCTCGTCTCACCAGCTCTCGACATTTTGCTGAGGGTGCCAGCTGCTTCCCAGCTTTATATCCTATCTTCCCAACACTCACCTGTTCAGATGCCCTCCTTCCCTTCCTTCTGCTACTTACCAAACAGGGAGCCTGACGTTGCCCATGAAAACTTTTAATGGCAAAACCACATTAAGTGCCTTAATTGTGTTTTAAATGATGTCTTGGGTTTGTGTGTCCTCATGATGAAAATATAGAGTGACAATGGCAGTCTTAAAAGTCTATTCCTGTGATGGTTCAATTTTGCTAGCTTTTGTGTCACTACATATTTTGAAATGCTAAAGAAATTTGATTAAAAAAAAAAAAGTCTCGTTAATACTCTACTTTGGGCACTGAGGGTATTCCTTGCTGTTTTTCGTAGTTTAGGCTTTGGCTGTAAATGTTTGGACATCAGCTCAGAATATCGTCTCCGAGGGAACATTTTGCAAGTGTTATCTCCTTGTTCACAGGAATCCAAGGTGGACCTAGTGGAGAATTGTTTAGTGATAGAAACTGAAATAGCAATAAAAAGAGGGATGGGCAAATTATGTAAAATAAGAGTACATGAATAATTCAGGACTCGCTTGAGCGCGATTCTTATTTTTATTGTTAAATAATACTTGCATTTCCGTGAACTAATAACACACAGACTAACCAACTGGTAAGCGTTTTGGAGGGGATTTGGGGCGACAGGGAGGAGAAAGGAAGAAAGGAAACTGGGGCCAAATAGTCACTTTTTAGAGATGGAGTGTGTTCAGTAAGACATTGATGTAATCATCTGTTTGATAATTCCTTAACTACATGGAAGATAAGGAAATGGAATCACAGAGAAATTCATTAGTATACCTTTTTGCAAAAATTTTTATTTTTTTATTGGAGCATAGTTGATTAACCATGTCATGTTAGTTTCAGGTGTACAGCAAAGTGATTCAGTTATACATGTACATGTGTCTATTCTTTTTCTAGTATACCTTTGTTTTTAGATCATCTGGAATAATTGTAGTGTTTTATGGAACTCTCTTCTTTATTGAACCTCAGAATTTGAATCTAGGGCTTCATATATGTATTTTCCATAAATTCTAGGATAAGTGTTCGTGTTTCTATTTCTGTGTTCATAGAAATAAAGTAAATAAGGGTTTCTTTTATTATGACTTATGAGATGTAACTTAGATTTAGAGCTACTGTGGAATGCAATGAAAGCCTCCGCAAGGAACTTATTTTTAAGCTCTAGCAAAAGCTATTCTTAGCTAAAAAGGGAAAATCCTTGACTACAATTAACTATCACATCATGGATGTTTTAAACAGGTTAGGAGAAGCGTGGCAAATGAACAAAAGTGGTAAATGATTGAGAAAACATTCAACACTGGAAAGAGAGAAAAATAAGATGTAAATTGTGAAAAAGAAGCTCTCAGAGGAGTATGACGGGGTGACAGGAACTTTTAGCTAGTGTAACGAATGGATAAAGACTGCTTTTAAGGACCTCGCTTAATCTAATGAAATTGTAATTAGCTCTGGAAGAACTGTATTAACTCAGAGGTCAAGAAATGAAATCAAAAGGCGGGGTGCAAAACAAGTCAACGGTACCCCCAAATGATGATGGAATGGCCCAGTATTGCAAAAGAAGGCAAGATAAGATGATTTTGAATTTAAAAATCAAATATGTTCTTTTTTATTCTAATTCTTTGAGAGAGACTGCAAAAGATTTTACACATCAATAGTGGGAAATGTTTTGAACGGAATATTGACTAGAAATATTCGGAGAGTCAGGGCAAAGCTCAGGTAGGAGTCCCTACATGGTCTTGGGACGGTCCCTTAGAATGAAGTTGTGTCACCCTAGATATCATGACAGTATTGTCCAGACACTGGAAAGGGACACAGGAGGATTCGAATCCCATTAGGAATTTGTGACAAATTGAAGAGGGAATAGATTAGTTGAGGTTGGGAAACTATGAATACCTAAGCCAGTAGTCTTGTAGTGAGAGGAGATATATTTATAGGTGTACAGCAGAAACTAAAGCTTGGATCAGGAAATGTGATTTCCTAGGAGGTAAAATAATCTAAATTATTTTTTTAAATTTTAATTAAAAATGAGTGATGAAAAAATTGGACCTTTAAAAGATAATTTTTCTGAGGGAGGTAGATGTTATAAGGCAGATTGTGCTATATTGTTAAGTACATTCATATTAAGAATTGTGCAGCTAATGAAGCAGAATGGCTTTTACAAACATCCCCATATGTGTTGTGTATGTGTGTGTATGTGTATATTATATGTGCTAAAGTGTTAGGATTAAGCTGAGTTTTAATTTTTTGCTTTGCTTATGTGATTTAGCATAAAGAATATTTCTAACCCTCTGCTTTTGCCTTTAGAAATTTTTATATTAATAGGTAAAATTTAGCCCTTATTTGGTCCTTGACAATCCAGTCTTTATTTAAGGTCTCACGATCTGAGTGCATACCTTCTCCAGGAAAGAAATTGCACCAATAGTTGTTCCTGTTAGCTATCAACTTTTAGTCTTCCCTTGCTTTGTATTGATGTCAATAAATATCAATATCACAAACAACAACCAAATAAATAAACAAGAAAACATACATGAGGATGTTCATAAAAGCTATGCTACTTTGTTAGCTGCACAATTACTAATAATACTATACACACGCACACTCACACACACACACACACACACACACACACACACACACACACACAGTAGTTAATTAGCCCTACTTCCTCAGATACAGTCACTCTGCAGAGGGCCTCTCCTAGTGGATGTATTTTTCTAAGGGAATAGAGATTGGAGCCATTCATAATATAATTGAGACATATGATCAGGCAAACCCAGGTAATAAATTCTAAATTCTCAACTAGAAGCTACATTAGGATCACCTGAAAAGCATTTTTGAACTACACAAGCCCATCCCCTAAACTCCCTCAAACCCCAGCTCCCCAGGAGATTCTAAGATGCCCTCAATTCTTAGGAGAAATGTAAGATTGGAGTTATTTCATTCCTTATTTATTCCACTTTCTGATATCTATACATGAGATTATTTATAATCAGCAGGGGACATCTGAGTAGATTTTTTTTTAAGACAACAAGAAACAAAGAATGAGAAAATATGTCCCCCCAATTTCTCATTGGTCCAAAAAATTGAATACCTGTTAAAACTGACAAGGGATATTTTTTATTTTCCACCACACATTTCTTGTCATCTTCTCTGGAACTCTTGTTTTATTTATTTGTGCAGTAGAAAATGATTACTGTAAAGCTATTTTTTGCCTAGGATCCCATACTTTGATAAAAGGAATCAAATGGAGATCTCAGACTCACATTGGGCTTTCATTAATGAGGATCATTAACCCTGTTCTGAACTATTGACAAAATGTTATAGCATTCTTGAGAGCAGAATTTGTATTCTTTGCAATAAAGAACTAGTTAATTAGAAGCTCTTTCTAATGAAAATAACCTAATTCTGCTGCTAAGTGTGAAACTTAACCAAAAAAAGAAAGCTGAACGATAGTTTGCAAAAATGCATATTGATTCACATAAATCGATAAGTTAGAACATGATTGAGGCTTGAATTCCTCTAGAGTTTCTAAAATGTCCTCTATCTTTCCAGTGCAGTAGCAGAAAATGCTTGCCTGCATTTTGATCTCCAACATGAAAATTAGATATTCATATATACAGGGAAAGACAGAGACAGAGAGAAAATACTTAATACCCCAAGAAGGAAGGAATCATGCCATTATTCCAAGTGGCAATGCCATGAGTGACTTACTCAGTCATCCTGTAACAAGTGCAAATCTGTCTCTCTGATCAAAAAGAAAAGGGATTTAAAAGGCACCTACCAGCTCTATTATATTTAAGTGCTCTTACGTCTGGCTTGAAAACCCAGACCTTTGTAATTGGGGCTGTAACTATTTACTCACATGAGACTTGATCCTAACAGAAAGAAATGTGAAATCAGTTTCTTTTTTTAAGCTGGAAGACATGGTGCATTGTCATAATTATTTTGGAAATGTAGGCCTAGCTGTTCAAAGCTTATTGGGGTTTATTTTCTAAAAATTTCCTCTTTGTCAGCCAAGGTGACAGCCAGGCCAGGTGACCCCAAATGAGACTTATCGACCTCCAGACTTCTCAATCAGAGGCTTGTCACCTTGAAATCACCAGCATTTGCACATGGCATGTCTGTATACCCCTGTGCAGGACATAAATATGAATCTGGCCAGTCTGGCTCTTACTTTGCACATTCACGATTCCCAGGAATTGTCTGGAAATGAGCTAGAAAGTTGGGCATGCCACTCCCCTGTGATTTATTTCTGTCTTACCTGGTTACTTGCCTGGCTTTCTGAGACAACCACGCAGAGACAGAAGTAAAGAGAGGGATATTTGTACCTGCAAAGTTGGTCTCCCCTGCATTAAGGCACCAGGAGTGGTATGTATGTTGCCTGACTCTTTTTGCTTGCATTGATTAGTCCACTAAAATATAAGCTCTTTGGAACTGTGACAACACGTTTCGTTTAGTGTTTGGGATGCAGAAGACATTAAATAAATGTTAACTGATTTGCTGGTGGACACTTCTGCATATGCTCATGTGTTTAAACTCATTGTTGAATATAAGAAAATAAGAGGAATAAGAAAATTTTGAATGCTATATAAAGAAGCTTGCAAATATAATATTTATTATCTACCATTTTCATCACTGCTCTTAAAATAAAAACAGCAACAACTAAATAAATTTACCTTGATTTCTCTATGGTCTTACTCTCCACCAAAGATTGAAGCAAGAGATTTTTTTTTTTTTTTTTTTTTGCTATTCAGGGATGTATCCCTAGTGCTGAGCACAGTGTCTGTCACATCGTAGGTATTTAATAAATATTTGAATGAAAGAATGAATGTGTTATGCAAATAGTGGAGAAGTTAAAATAGTAATATACTGTCCTTTTCTATAGACTTATTACCCACGAACCAGGTGTATTTTGTATTTGCTTTTTTTTCAGATCTTTTTTCTTTTAATTGAAGTGTAGTTGATTTACAATACCATGATAGTTTCAGGTATACAGCATAGTGATTCAGTTTTATTCTTTTTCAGATTATTTTCCCTTATAGGTTATTACAAAATATTGAGTATAGTTCCCTGTGCTATACAGTAGGTCCTTGTTAGTTATCTATTTTATATATAGTAGTGTGTATATGTTCATCCCAAACTCCTAATTTTCCCCCGCTTTCCCCTTTAGAAACCCTGTTTATTTTATATGTCTGTGAGTCTCTTTCTGTTTTGTATATAAGTTCATTCGTATCATTTTGTAGATTCCACATATAAGTGATATCATATGCTACCTGTCTTTGTCTGACTTAACTTCACTTAGTACGATAAACACTAGGTCCATCCATGTTGCTGCAAATGGCATTATTTCATTCTTTTTTATTGCAGAGTAATATTCTATTGTATATATGTACCACATCTTCTGTACCCATTCATCTGTTGATGGACATTTAGGTTGTTACCATGTCTTGGTTATTGAAAATAGTGCTGCTGTGAACACTGGGGTACATATATCTTTTTGAATTAGAGTTTTCTCCAGATGTATGTCCAGGGAGTGGGATTGTAGGATCAAATGGTAACTCTTGATAAGACAATAATATTGGTTATTATTTTGAATTTGGTTAAAGTAATAAGTGCATAGCTATCAGTTTGAGACTGCATCACAAGATTATTTATTTTGAAATTTACTAGTTGAATTTAGTACTGAAGTAGAATGATATGGGACCTATGTATGTTGTTGATAAACCTATGAGTTACAATAGTCATGATACTTGGTTCTGTGTCATGAACATAAAGCTTTGTTTTGCTGAATACATTCTAACCTCTGTGCTGGAGCCACAATCCAGAAATAACATAAGCTTCACGAGGAAGAACATGAGTCTGGGTATTGGGTCCCAGTCATTGCCTTGTCACTAACTAGCTGTGGGACCTTGCACATCCCTTCTCCTCTCTGAACCTCTGTTTTCTCTTCTGTAAACCCCACTCCCACTATGTGGTTTGTTATATTATAGAGATAATATAGATAAGAGGAGAGCAATCTGGAATAAGGGCCTCCAGATTTTTCTCTGCTCTAGTTTTGTCTTGGGCAAAATGAAGATAATTATAATAATGGACCCATAGCTTTTCTGTGACAATTAGAGAATTTACGCACAGAGCCTGATTCAATAAGCACTGAGCAAATCCCAGCAATTACTAGCTCTTATTCTATATCTAAATATATATGGTTTCATGAGAAATTGTCCCAACCTATCAATAAGTCAACGTAAAAAATGTCCAGGCATTCCCAGGGTCCATCCTGATAACTTCTGTCAGGTAGAGAGAAGAATTGCCAGGTTTTCCATTTCAAATCTTATACATGGAGCATTTCCAATTTTGCAAATGTCAGGGCTTTGACAGCACTCCTTTAAAAGTAGCTTTGTTGTTTTTAAATTATATTTGTTAAGCTTGAAATCCATAGTGTGAATGATTGGCCCTGGTGGTATTTATATAAAAATTAAAACTGTCAAGGTGTATTAAGATTTAATCACCGGCTGTAGCACGAGCCACAGTTTCTTTGCACTTGCCCTCTTGATACACTTTTTAAATTTTTGCTGTAGATGTGAGCTATGGAAACATCATATATCACTTTTTTAAAAAAGTTGAAGCCTCATGTTCTTAGAAAATTTCTCAGTGAGTTTATGTAGAAGGAGACAAAGCAGAAGAAACTAACGTCGTTCTATGCTTGGTGCATATAATATGTTGGGTGCTAGTGACTTTATATCTGCATCTCATTTGATCTTTAACATCACGCAGTGGTGCATATTGTGCCCTTCATATGGGTGAAAGTACTGAGTCTCAGGAGGGATAAGCCAGTAGGCCAAGGTCATTGCCCAGATACTGAATCCTAACCTTTTATTACAGTGTTCTTCTAACATCTGCCCAGATGAATCTTACCTCCCTTTTTCTGACCTCAAAGGTACTTCTAATTATCTTAACATTTGTGACTTAGATTGTTAGAAAGATGTATTAAGATAATTTTAAATCCACTATGGTTCAAAAAGTAAGAGTGTAACCAAAAGTGCTTTTTAAAGATAGTGGAAGTCTATTTTTTGTTTGTTTTTAAGCTGCACTGCGTGGCATGAGGGATCTTAGTTCCCGACCAGGGATCGAACCCATGCCCCCTGCAGTGGAAACTTGGAGCCCTAACCACTGGACCACCTGGGAATCCCTGATAGTGGAAGTCGTTTGAAGGCGAATTGGGTAAATGTTTTGCCCTAGAAGTTTATACGTACATAAAGCTTAAGTCTCCTTATGATAACAGAGATACAAATACCATTTGAATAAGTACTAAAAAAGAGATTTCTTCCCAGTTCAGGTTTGTATTCTGGCATTGTTTAGTGGGATCATGTTAGAGTTGAGCAGGGTGACCTTGAGGAGAAGGCCCATCAATTCACAGATTAATATTACTGCTTCACTGTGTCCCTCTGAGGACGTATTGCCATGGATAAGTTTAGTTTCTATTCAGAAGTTTGGGTTCTCTCGTTTTTAATTTCTTTAATTTTTAAAACTTCGTTGAATTTATTTTTTATACAGCAGGTTCTTATTAGTTATCTATTTTATACATATTAGTGTATATATCTCAATCCCAGTCTCCCAATTTATCACACCACCACCCACCCACCCCCGCTTCCCCCCCTTGGTGTCCATACCTTTGTTCTCTATATCTGTGTCTCTGTTTCTGCCTTGCCAACCGGTTCATCTGCATCATTTTTCTAGATTCCATATACGTGTTACTATATGATATTTGTTCTTCTCTGTCTGACTTCACTCTGTATGACAGTCTCTAGGTCCATCCACATCTCTACAAATGATCCAATTTCGTTTCTTTTTATGGCCGAGTGATATTCCACTGTATACATATATGTACCACATTTTCTTTATCCATTCATCTGTTGATGGGCATTTAGGTTGCTTCCATGACCTGGCTATTGTAAATAATGCTGCCATGAACATTGGGGTGCATGTGTCTTTTTGAACTATGGTTTTCTCTGGGTATATGCCCAGTAGTGGGATTGCTGGGTGATATGGCAATTCTATTTTTAGTTTTTTAAGGAACCTCCATACTATTCTCCATAGTGGCTGTATCAATCTACATTCCCACCAATAGTGCAAGAGGGGTCCCTTTTCTCCACACCTTCTCCAGCATTTGTTGTTTGTACATTTTCTGATGATGCCCATTCTAACTGGTGTGAGGTGATACCTCATTGTAGTTTTGATTTTCATTTCTCTAATAATTAGTGATGTTGAGCAGATTTTCATGGGCCTCTTGGCCGTCTGTATGTCTTCTTTGGAGAGATGTCTATTTAGGTCTTCTGCCCATTTTTGGATTGGGTTGTTTGTTTTTCTAATATTGAGCTGCTTATATGGTTTGGAGATTACTCCTTTGTCCGTTGATTCGTTTGCAAGTATTTTCTCCCATTCTGAGGGTTGTCTTTTCATCTTGTTTGTGGTTTCCTTTACTGTGCAGAAGCTTTGAAGTTTCATTAGGTCCCATTTGTTTATTTTTGTTTTTATTTCCATTACTCTAGGAGGTGGGTCAAAAAAAGATCTTGCTGTGGTTTTTGTCAAAGAATGTTCTTCCTATGTTTTCCTCTAAGAGTTTTATAGTGTCCAGTATTACATTTAGGTTTCTAATCCATTTTGAGTTTATTTTTCTGTATGGTGTTAGGGAGTGTTCTAATTTCATTCTTTTACATGTAGCTGTGTCTTTTTCCCATCACCACTTATTGAAGAGACTGTCTTTTCTCCATTGTATATCCTTGCCTGCTTTGTCATAGATTAGTTGACCATAGGTGCGTGGGTTTATCTCTGGGTTTTCTATCTTGTTCCACTGATCTATGTTTCTGTTTTTGTGCCAGTACCATATTGTCTTGATTACTGTAGCTTTGTTGTATAGTCTGAAGTCAGGGAGTGTGATTCCTCCAGCTCTGTTTTTTTTCCTCAAGACTGCTTTGGCTATGTGGGGTCTTTTGTGTCTCCATACAAATTTTTAGATTTTGTGTTCTAGTTCCATAAAAAATGCCATTGGTAATTTGATAAGGATTGCACTGAATCTGTAGATTGCTTTGGGTAGTATAGTCATTTTCACAATATTGATTCTTCCAATCCAAGAACATGGTATACCTCTCCATCTGTTGGTATCATCTTTAATCTCTTTCATCAGCATCTTATAGTTTTCTGCATACAGGTCTTTTGTCTCCCTAGGTAGGTTTATTCCTAGGTATTTTATTCTTTTTGTTGCAAAGGTAAATGGGAGTGTTTCCTTAATTTCTCTTTCAGATTTTTCATCATCAGTGTATAGGAATGCAAGTGATTTCTGTGCATTAATTTTGTATCCTGCAACTTTACAGATTCACTGATTAGCTCTAGTACTTTTCTAGTAGCATCTTTAGGATTCTCTATGTATAGTATCATGTCATCTGCAAACAGTGACAGTTTTACTTCTTCTTTTCCAATTTGTATTCCTTTTATTTCTTTCTCTTCTCTGATTGCCGTGGCTAGGACTTCCAAAACTATGTTGAATAATAGTGGTGAGAGTGGACATCCTTGTCTTGTTCCTGATCTTAGAGGAAATGCTTGCAGTTTTTCTCCATTGAGAAAGATATTTGCTGTGAGTTTGTGGTATATGGCCTTTATTATGTTGAGGTAGGTTCCCTCTATGCCCACTTTCTGGAGAGTTTTAATCTTAAATGGGTGTTGAATTTTTTCAAAAGCTTTTTCTGCATCTATCGAGATGATCATATGGTTTTTATTCTTCAGTTTGTTAGTATGGTGTATCACATTGATTGATTTGCGTATACTGAAGAATCCTTGCATCCCTGGGATAAATCCCACTTGATTATGGTGTATGATCCCTTTAATGTGTTGTTGAATTCTGTTTGCTAGTATTTTGTTGAGGATTTTTGCATCTATATTCCTCAGTGATATTGGTCTGTAATTTTCTTTTTCTGTGACACCTCTGTCTGGTTTTGGTATCAGGATGATGGTGGCCTCATAGAATGAGTTTGGGAGTGTTCCTTCCTCTGCAGTTTTTTAGAAGAGTTTGAGAAGGCTGGGTGTTAGCTCTTCTCTAAATGTTTGATAGAATTCACCTGTGCAGCCACCTGGTCGTGGACTTTTGTTTGCTGGAAGATTTTTAATCACAGTTTCAATTTCATTCCTTGTGATCGGTCTGTTCATATTTCCTATTTCTTCCTGGTTCCGTCTTGGAAGGTTGTACCTTTGTAAGAATTTGTCCATTTATTCCTGGTTGTCCATTTTATTGGCACAGAGTTGCTTGTAATAGTCTTTTTTGATGCTTTGTATTTCTGCCGTGTCCATTGTAAATTCTTCTCCATTTCCAATTCTATTGGTTTGAGTCCTCTCCCTCTTTTTCTTGATGAGTCTGGCTAAAGGTTTACCAATTTTGTTTATCTCCTCAAAGAACCAGCTTTTAGTTTTATTGATCTTTGCTACTGTTTTCTTTGTTTCTATTTCATTTATTTCTTCTCTGATCATTATGATTTCTTTCCTTCTACTAACTTTGGGTTTTGTTTGTTCTTCTTTCTCTAGTTCCCTTAAATGTAAGGTTAGATTGTTTGAGATTTTTCTTGTTTCTTGAGGGTAGGATTGTATTGCTATAAACTTCCCTCTTAGAACTGCTTTTGCCTCATCCCATAGCTTTTGGATCATCGTGTTTTCGTTGTCATTTGTCCCTAAGTATTTTTTGATTTCTTCAGTGATCTCTTGGTTATTTAGTAACGTATTGTTTAACCTCCATGTGTTTGTGTTTTTTACGATATTTTCCCTGTAATTGATTTCTAATCTCATAGCGTTGTGGTCCAAAAAGATGCTTGATGTGATTTCAGTTTTCTTAAATTTACTGAGGCTTGATTTGTGACCCAGGATGTGATCTATCCTGGAGAATATTATGTGTGCACTTGGAAAGAAAGTATAATCTGCTGTTTTTGGATGGAATGTCCTATAAATATCATTTAAACCTGTATGGTGTATTGTGTCATTTAAAGCTTGTGATTCCTTATTAATTTTCTGTCTGGGTGATCTGTCCACTGGTGTAAGGGAGGTGTTAAAGTCCCCCACTCTTACTGTGTTACTGTCAGTTTCCTCTTTTATGGTTGTTAGCAGTTGTGTTATGTATTGAGGTGCTCCTATGTTGGGTACATATATATTTATAATTGTTATATCTTCTTCTTGGACTGATCCTTTGATCATTATATAGTGTCCTTCCTTGTCTCTTGTAACATTCTTTATTTTAAAGTCTATTTTATCTGATATGAGTTTTGCTACTCCAGCTTTCTTTTGATTTCCGTTTGCATGGAATATCTGGTTCCATCCCCTTACTTTCAGTCTGTATATGTCCCTCGGTCTGAAGTGGGTCTCTTTTAAACAGCATATAGATGAGTCTTGTTTTTGTATCCATTCAGCAAGCCTGTGTTTTGGTTAGAGCATTTAATCCATTCACGTTTAAGGTTGCTATAGATATGTATGTTCCTGTTACCATTTTCTTGATTGTTTTGGGTTTGTTTTTGTAGGTCCTTTTCTTCTTTTGTGTTTCCCACTTAAAGAAGCTTCACGTAGCTGGACTGCTTGGGTGCCACTGGGTGATGGGGTGAGCTGCCAGGCAGAATGTTAACTTTCCCTTGGAATGCTATCTCTCACAGACTTAAGTCCTGGATCCTCTCTGCTAGGGGAGTATATCTGTGGTGCTTTATATTCTGTTACCCCATAATATACAACGTGTTTTATCTATGTTAGTCATCTTTTATACAGAACTGTCACAAAATACGTCACTGCTGATTACAGCCTGTGTGGGCAAGCCATGCTGGTGAATTATGCCCCTTCCCATAGATCGTGCCAGTGGTACCTGGCTGGGAAGAGAGGAGGATAAATCCAAAACAGTGATGGGTGCGCTTCAAGAGTTCAAGAGATGACAGGGTATGGAGACAAACCTACGTTAAAAACGCCTAGAGGTGCCCTCTTTTACCTTCTAAGTTTTTATCTCCACCTTCATCTCCTCAGAACAAGCTCTGTCCAACTGGTGTGAACGAAATGACCCTAATCATCTCTAGTAATTCTCCTTGTCTTTAAGTCTTCTTTGTCTGAGTCGATAGAGCCACCCTAGCTTTCTTAGGATTAGTGTTTGCATGGATATCTGTTTCTGTATTTTTACTTTCAACTTGTGTGTGTGTACTTATATTTAAAATGAATCTATTGGGACTTCTTTGGTGATCCAGTAGTCAGGACTTGGCGCTTTCACTTACGTGGGCCCGGGTTCCATCCCTGGTCTAGGAACTAAGATCCCTCAAGCCACATGGCACAGCCAAAAAAAAAAAATTAAAAATTAAAACAAGGGGCTTCCCTGGTGGCGCAGTGGTTGAGAGTCCGCCTGCCGCTGCAGGGGACCCGGGTTCACGCCCCGGG
>NW_006799689.1:2291468-2292038 GCF_000442215.2 Lipotes vexillifer
GCTGAGCCTGCGCATCTGGAGCCTGTGCTCCGCAACGGGAGAGGCCACAGCAGTGAGAGGCCCGCGTACCGAAAAAAAAAGAAAAAAAATTAAAACAAAAAAGTAAAGTGAATCTCTTATAAACAGCATATAATTGGGTCTTGCTTTTTTTTAAAATTCAGTATAATAATCTTTCCCTTTAATTGAAATGTTTGATTTGTTTATTTTACGTGTAATCACTGATATGGTTGGTTTTAAGCCTGCATCTTGCTGTGTTTTTTTTTTTTTCTATCACTTCTGTATGTTTTTGTTCCTCCTTCCTATCTTCTTTTTGGTTAATTGAATACATTTTAGTATTCCATTCTATCACCTCTGTTGACGTTTTAGCTATGCCTCTTGATATTGTTTTAGTAGTAATTCTAGGGATTACAATATACATTTTTAACTCATCACAGTCTAGTTTGAGTTGATATCACTTAGTGTAAGAACGTTACGTGGTTTCTCATTGCCCAGCTGGCCAGGTTCCTAGCACTGCCTCTCATCCCTCAATAACATCCATGACTGTCACCCTTTCTCCTTTAACTTCAGCAG
>NW_006799689.1:2292048-2292644 GCF_000442215.2 Lipotes vexillifer
GAGAATTTGCCCCCTTCTCTCATAACATCCTTTTGGAAGTCGTGGAATGTTCCTTTACCTCCTAAACTCTATAGAATCTCTCACTACTAACATATTTAAGGGGGTCCTATATTATGTACATCTAAATATGTATAATATAAATGTATCTAAATATTGTCTATGGGAATCCATTGGATGTTTGAATAGATCTTGACCTTTAGCATTTATTTATGCTATAATAAACTGTATGGAGGACTGCACCAGGGATACACAATGATAAATCAGACACAGTCCCAACCCTCAAAGAGTCTGAAGTACAGTGAGGGACCATAGACCCAGAACAAGGCAAGTGTAACAGAGTGTGGTAAGTGCTAGGATGAGGACAGGCCCAGGGTCCTGAGTGCACCAGCTGAGGTGCATCTGAGTCAGCCTTTGGAGGCTGGAAACGTCCTAAAGGAGAGACACTGGGATTAGGCAGGGGACATTTGTGCTGGAGTTGGGTGCGGAGAGGTTGCCCTGTTGCTCAGAGGAGAGAGTATTATTAGAGAACTGTAACCTAGTGATTGTGGTTATTAGGCTTTGTTGTAGTTATTGGTAAGGTTGGTAGGGAAAGGGAA
>NW_006799689.1:2292710-2297737 GCF_000442215.2 Lipotes vexillifer
TAGGGAAAGGAGAGGTGATAGCAGTGAGAAAGGAGTCTAAATATAAGCTGAGGCCATGTCAGAAAGAACCTTATCAAACATAGTAAGCAATTTGACCTTAATCCTAAGAGCAACAAGGAGCTATTACAGGGATTTACATAGAAGAGTGGTGGGAGGGGCTCCCTGTTTTAAAATGATCACTCTGGCTTCCTTGGAGAGAATGAAGGTGAGATTGGGCCCTTTGAGTGGCATTGGTGGGAGGTGAGAGTAGCCTGATTTCTGACAGTGACAGTGGGAAGAGTGATGAGTGATAAGTTGAAGTTGATATTTTTTTTAAAGAGAGATGACATTTTGTTTATATAGGAAAGGCTCCATGGTGTCAGGTTTGGGCAATCAGAGGAGCATGGTGGGGTTCACCAGCCTGAGGACCCCAGGAAAAGGGACAGGTGTGGGGAGAGGGTGGTGATGTTTACAGGTGAGGTGCTTATGAGACATTCGAGTCGTGTTAGCCACTAGGCCGCTGATTATAGGGTTGCCTGGCTCAAGAGCTAGAAACAAAGACCACTGCCATCTTACAAAGTAATTAAAGGGATGGGGGTGGACGGATTCACACAGGAAGCATGGAAAAACGGAGAGGCGACTGATCTTGGGACCCTGAAAACATGCTTGTTACACAATAAGTAAATGAACAACAGATGGCAGAGGGCAAACTGGAAATGAGGCAATATTTCTGCATTCACATCTTTACTATGGTACAGATAACATTTTCAACAACAATTAAAAACCAAAATAGAGAAATCATTCACTGTCCCATGACCTTAATTGTTTCCACATTTCTTTGTAGATCTCATTCACATGTATTCACAGTTTTCATATACCTTCAATCATAGTGTGGATTTAGTGCCGCATTCTAGCCCTTTTCATTAATATATCACCAGCATTTTTCACGTTACTTCGGAGGCTTCATTTACGAACAATGGCTTTGAAACATGACAGTGCCTTTAGGAGAGTGCACAGTACTCCACACGAAGGAGAGAGAAAGAGACAGATTTGGAGGGTTTAGCAGTGAAGATTTTCATTCATAAAGTGAGAGAGTAATAGGATGATGGCACAGCATGACTGATGTACAGAGGAGACCTGAGTGTAGGATTTCATGTTGCTTTTGCAATTCATAACCTCCAACCACACTGTGTAATGGAACATCATATGTGTTCACACCCGTGACATGAGCCGTGCTCTCATGCAGCCTAAACTGTGGCCCCTGCCGCAGACGTGTGACATGGGGTAAATCACCATCTCGAAAGGAACCGAAATGTTCCCTCGTGCTTCCCTACGCAGTCAGCTTCCAAAGTCCAAAGGAATGGGAGACAGGGAGAGTGACAAAATGCCAATTCTGTTCCCTCTCAGCACAAAATCTGACCAAGGTATTTAAAGAAACAGAGGGTCCAGTTGCACAGGTCCTTATGCCAGAAAGCTTGTGTGTGGGTTCAGATTTGGCTTGACCACTCCTAAGCTATACCGTCTTCGTGGCTGTGAACGCATCCATCTTTAAATTGTGGCCAAATATCCTTTTACAGAATTGCTATAAGGACTAAATGAAATAATATATAAACGGTATCATTCTTCAATATTAGTTACGTGTCATTATTTTTATTATCATCATCATCTAGTATGCTGTAGGTATCATGGCGGGGAAGGGGAGGGTGGGATGAACTGGGAGATTAGGTTTGACATAAATACACTACCATGTGTAAAATAGATAGCTAGCGGGAACCTGCTGTATAGCACAGGGAGCTCAGCTCAGTGCTCTGTGATGACCTAGATGGGAGGGATGGGGTGGGGATGGGAGGGAGGTCCAAGAGGGAGGGGATATATGTATACATATAACTGATTCACTTTGTTGTACAGCAGAAACTAACACAACACTGTAAAGCAATTATACTCCAATAAAAAAAAATAAAATAAACTTGATGTGATAAAAACAACAAAACAAAACAAAAATCCCTTTAGTACTTTGGTGTATTATGACTGAAACAGTATCCATGAGGAGGAAGCTGTCAGGGTCTCCTGCTGCGTGGTTTACGAGGCTTATCATGAGCCTAGTTATAGCCTTTACCCTGCATTGTTTATCCTTTTTAGCCTTGATCTGCAGCTGCTTTTACTCAAATAGATCCAAGTCTGACTCTTTTCCCTTCAGGGGATCTTTCTTTTTTCTTCAGGAAAGAACTTAGAGGCTGCCTGTTGGAGATTTTTGATTTTTTTTTTTTAACCCTTTGAATATTTAGTAAAACCCTAATATCTCCTTTTTTCTTTTTGTACTCCTAAGTTTATCAAGTACCACTTATACAAAAGCATTTTCATAGTTAACCACAATGAACAATTTCATCAAGAATGGGGAGGTCCTTAAGGTGTTTGGTGCTCGTCAGTGAAATAAGGAAGGCAGAAGTAAATTCCCTAAGTTAGATACTACATCAAGAGCAGTCTATGGAGTAAATAAAACTATTTGTTGTTTAAATTACATCATCGTATTTCTGGTGGAAGTTTTAAACCAAAAGCAAGCTATAACTGTGTGGAAAATCCATGAATTCATTGGTAAATCTTATCGGCTTGGTAAACCATCCAGATTTCTAATCCACTCTCTTGAAAACAAAAACAGTTTACACTGTTTTGCTATGAATATTACAGAAAAGCTTAAAAGCTTATGTAGTTTAAGTCCAAATTTTCTGTTCTTAAAATCACAGTGTCCTTGATTGAGATTTTTTCCATACCATCATCTACTTATTTGACTTCTCTATTCATCCAAATGCTCAAACCCAGGGCAGGTTAAGACCTTTAGAAAATCCTGCTGGGCATTAAAAAGGATGCCCACCTCTTCATCTCCTACCTAAAGGTAATTAGAAACAAAAGCAATACCAAACTGCAAGATAGTGTTAGAGTTCAACGAAGTTCTGATTTTATTCAACAAAGAGTAATTAATTTTTTTGTTCTTTTTTGAAAACATCAAATATCAGCTTCTGTCCCCAAAAAAAGCTTTGCTGCCTCACAAGCACATTTCTTAGCCTCTCTTTGGGTAAATCTGACACTGGGTCAGATCCACTAAGCTATTTGGGAATTGAGTTCCAAAGCCAGAAGGTATTGGTAACTGAAAAATAATTCAGTATGTCATTCTCTTTTATAAAACTAACTTTCTCTGAGGTCATTGGCAAATAGCACACACCTTTCAAACTGAAGATTTTGCCTTTAGAGGAATGACAAAGAATACGTTTTGATAGTTGAAAAAATTATGCTGGAGAGAGAAAGTTTAAGTACTTCAGAGTTTATACCTTAGTGTCAGAATTACTGTCTTTCTCACATTGTGTTCTAGCTATCGGATGAAGGTAGAGCAAGTTTTTGAAATGCTGTGAAGTTGAAGAACTTCTGGAACTTGTCATATGCAGCTTCTGCCAGAGCTGCTGAATTCCTCTGGGATGTTAGAGAAAGCGGTGAGGGCTTGAAGAGGGCAGAGTTCTTTGGGGACCTCAACATCATAGGTCCCCCGGTTTTGACCTGGAACTTACCCTTGCACTCAACCAATGCAGATTTTGCTGACCGGCTGCTGTATGTGGGCTACACATATGCATTGTTTCTTTCTTTGTGTCTTGGTCTGTGTTATTAGAACTTGAATGCATTTAGATGGGGCCTGTTTTCCCCAGTTCACTTATGGATCCCACTTCTCCATATGCTTTCACCTGCCTGGTACCAACCTGTACCCTCCCTATCAGCATTAGAGTTCATGGAAGTACCACCTTTGTGAAACAGCCATCATTTTATGCTGATGCCATCTCCTTTAAAAAAATATATTTATTGGAGTATAGTTGATTTGCAATGTGTTAGTTTCAGGTGTACAGAAGAGTGATTCAGTTATACATCCATATATATACATATGTACATATACATATATATGTATTCTTTTTCAGATTCTTTTCCATTATAGGTTATTCCAAGATATTGAATATAGTTCCCTATGCTATACAGTAGGTCTGTGCTGTTTACCTGTTTTATATACAGTAGTGTGTATCTGTTAATCCAAAACTCATCATCTCTTTTTTATAAAGGTGTGGTCTCAGAGGCTATGTTCACCTGGTAGAGCTAAAACCAGAACTCAGGCCCCTGACTGCTAGAGCAGTGTCATTTTCACCGTAAAGGTTGGGGTCTGAAATTTAAATTTACTTTATTAGCTATGTCTTTCCAAAAAAAGAAAACACACAGCTTTAAAAATAAATACTATAAATAAATTTACCACCTGCATAACTAATGATATCACAGGGGAAGAAACACAGTGCAGTAAATAAACTCGAGAGGGCTATCCCACATTATTTTCTCAAAATATTTCTAGATATAGGCCTATTAATTATTTTTCTAGCAGTACATGAGGAAGCTTTTAAATACAGAATAAGACATTTTTCCTATGGCAGGAATATTTTAGATGCATACTTAGACATAGTTATCAGCATGTCCCAGTTACAAAATTTTGACAAATTCTGACTTTAGATGTATATTTCACACACTATTAGAATACATTAGAATGTATTATAAATTCCCTTGGGGCAGGGCTCGTCTTCCTTGTTCTACATATTTTACTTATTAGATTACTGTCTGCACATGCTATGGCAAAGATAATAAGGCATTAAATTAGAAATGTGCCTAATTTAAATTTTCCAATTGAATTTTTTCATACTGCTATAAGCATATGTATATTTATGTTAAAGAACTGTGGAGCATCTTTATTAGATGAGTAAAATTAATATAAAAGGCAAGTATCATTTTCTTCTCATATTTGTCTGGACTTTCAGAAATTCCCATTAATTGAAATCTGGTGTTTGGTTTATTTGACAAAGGACTATATTTTTGAAGTTGTGTGTAACAAAATGGGATGAGAAAACAAGGCTGATGCTTTATCTTATCCAGTACCTGGCATAGAATAGGCATCTTTGATGAATGAATGAATGAATGAATGGACGGGTGAATGAGTGGTTGGATGAACAGGCCATTTCAGCAGGACCCTGACC
>NW_006799689.1:2297747-2301383 GCF_000442215.2 Lipotes vexillifer
AGGACCCTGACAGTGGATCTATCATCAGCTTTTTCAGAAAGGGTAGGAATTATTGAATAGTTATGTACAGAAGAGACCTACAATGATGCCCATACTTTTTAGCCTGGTAGTAGAGAGTTTTGATGGCCATAAACGATCTTTCCAATGTCATGCAACACTATTTTCTTACATACACAACATACTTAAGCTAATTTGGCCCAATCACTCCTTCCCTCTTAACCCTTGGTGACTTATGCCCGTCCATCTACCTGGAACGTCTTGTCAAAATCTATTATTCAAGGACTACCTCAGAGGACACCCTTGGGAAGCAGACTTTGATCACTCCCTTTGAGAGTGGTCTTTCCTCTGAAATGGAACTACCCTTGGTTTATTCCTCTCATGGGACCCTAATCAAACATTGCCTACCATGGTGGTTTTCATCACTTTCTTCGGTTCTCCTACCGAATTTTAAACTCTCTCAGGTCAAGAGGCGATGTTTTAATCATTGTTTTGTCTCCATTTCCCAAAGCATCTGTATCTTGTTACTCATGTCAATGCATATATTAGGCATTTTTGGAAGTATTTCATGATAAAAATGTGGTTTAAAATAAGTCCCTTCTTATTTAGAAAATAAATACTGTATGATCTTCTTATATGTGGAATCTAAATAAATAAACAAATCAGTAATGAAGCTTATAGATACAGAGAACAGATCGCTGGTTGCCAGAGGGCAGGGGTGGGGGTGGGTGGGAGAAATGGGTGACATAGCTTTTTTTTTTAATTTAAATAAATTTGAATATTAAAAGTAAAGACAAGGAAGTATATACAGCAGCTTTATTCACTATGTCCAAAACGTGGAAGGATCCAAGATGTCCTTCGACAGGTGAACAGTTAACCAAAGTATGACAGAGTACTTGTGACTCTTGCAGACAGGGGAAATAAAAGATTTCATGAAATATTTGGCCCCATCTGAGCTGGTGTGCTTCGTTACGTAAGGCACTTATTGTTAAGAGCATATTTCCTGAAAATCTTAGGATTTTCAGTTGTGTGAAGGCTGGCTGAGCAGACTCTGTTATCCTACAATATAGTATTTATGACAGATTACTAGTAGCTAATCATTCATTAAGCCCTGGCTATATGGCTATATACTGACTACCATCGGTATTTTAGTACATTGCCTTTAATGCTCTCAATAATGCTGCCAAGTAAGAGTCCTTATTTTGCATATAGGAAACTAAGGCTCAGAAAGTATGACCTGCAAAATAATAATAATAATAACAATAAATAAACATCAGAATTAATAAGTGATAATAGATATTTGAGGGCTTACTGTATATTCGGCGTACGTTGAGCACTTTACATTCATTTCATGTAATTGTCAGAGAATCTGAAGAATCTAAGACACTAAGCACAGGGCTTTGTACATTGTAGACATCAAACTATATCAAATAGATGAGGCTCAGAGAAGATAACTTGGCAGGCCATTTGGTAGAACTGGGAGTGGAGTCCCCACCCCTACCAAAAGAAGTAGGTTTTATTTTGATGCTAGATTTTGAGGCTTAAAATTCAGTAGTTGCCGCATAGGCTGTAAGGCAGACGTGGTGGGTTTTAAATCCTGGTTTCTGTTCTTTGCAGAGTTCTGGCGATCCTAGAGGAGATAGTAACTTTTCTGAGACTGAGCTTCCTTGCGTATTGAACTTATTTACATAATATTTACCTCAGGATAATTTTAGGCAGTCAGTAAGTAACAGTGGTTCCTCCTTTCTCCAAAATAAATGTTTTTTTGTTTTTTTTTTTTTTTAGATGTTGGGGGTAGGAGTTTAATTAACTAATTTATTTTTGCTGTGTTGGGTCTTCGTTTCTGTGCGAGGGCTTTTTCTAGTTGTGGCAAGCGGGGGCCACTCTTCATCGCGGTGCGCGGGCCTCTTACTATCGTGGCCTCTCTTGTTGCGGAGCACAGGCTCCAGATGCGCAGGCTCAGTAGTTGTGGCTCACGGGCCTAGCCGCTCCGCGGCATGTGGGATCCTCCCAGACCAGGGCTCGAACCCGTGTCCCCTGCATTAGCAGGCAGATTCTCAACCACTGCGCCACCAGGGAAGCCCCAAAATAAATGTTTTTAAGGGAGGATAATATTAGGATATTGTAGAATACTATTAGGATATTAAAGCATAGCTGGTTCACCTGAAGTCATTTCAATCCAGTCCTTCCTTAATGGTGCTTGGGTATTTTATAGACAATGTGGGGGCAGCATATTTCAAGGATGTAGCTTGGACTTTGGAGCCAGACATTCCTGAATTTGAGTGTAGATTCTGAAATTGTTGGCTCTGGTCATAGAATAGTTCTGAGCTTTGGTTTCCTCAACTGGAAACGGGGCTTAAAATACCTTTCTTACAGGATTTTTCTGAGGATTACAGACAATATATGTTTGTGTTTTTTTTTAATTTAATTTAATTAATTTTTTTATACAGCAGGCTCTTATTAATCATCCATTTTATACACATCAGTGTATACATATACATATCAATCCCAATCTCCCAATTCATCACACCACAGACAATATATGTTTTTAAAATTTTTCTATTTTATATTGGACCATAGTTGATTTTACAATGTTGTGTTAGTTTCAGGTGTACAGCAAAGTTAATCAGTTATACATATATCTATATATGTTAAATGCCGAACACATCATGGGCCACCTTCAGTAATAAAGCCGACCGACAATTTGGGTAGGTGCAAAGGCTTTGTTGACTTTTGACCTTGACTTTCAAAATTTTATTTTAACCAATAAGCTGAGGTGTAATTCCCTAACAGCTTACAATCCTCTCATGGAAATACTGTTTTGCCAATAAAATCAACCGACAATTTAATCAGTTCTTCTTTTTTTAATAGACCGAACTTTCTTTGCCTGTCTTGTCCCCAGATCTTGTCGAAATGCATACCTAACAAAGCCCAGAATAAATATAAAATGTCATAATGAGAAAATCATCTTAAGAGGAAAACCACGCAAAAGGCTTTCCATGCCGTGTAGACATTCACACAGCCATATGCATGTGACTGCTCTATAGTTACTCAGCTATCTGCTTGGCGTGGTATAAGTTATGTATCTATCTGAGTAAACTGTACTAGCAGCAGTCACAGGCTTAATGATTGCTTATATTTTTTCCATCATGAGATATATTGAAAATTACAGACATCATGGAGCTAGAGCTGACAAAACCCCAGTATCTTGTTATTCAAACAGCTTTAAACTCACTGTTACCATAACCCAGGATAAACATTGCAGGTGATTAGATTATGGTTAACCTATCTGGATGGCATTTTAGGCAGTAGACACAAAAAATCCCCCCCTTCTTTCCTTGTGCCCTTATTTTTCAGAAATCATGTCTTTGAAACTTTGGCCAGTACCCACTCCTTTGTGTGTTTTATTCTTTTCTTTTTTTAGAAGCCAATGTGACTTTAAAAATATAAGGAACAAGGAAAGAAAGGAAAATCTTGTTAACGGGGACAGTTTGCTGAGTCAGCATGTTGAGCAGAATCGAACGCAATGTTTTGAGTCAGGTTTACCACTTTTTATGACTTTGGACAAGTGTCTTTCCCTTTGCCGTGGCCTCAGTTACCTGGTAGAACGAGGAGTTGGATTATATGATCGGAAGATCC
>NW_006799689.1:2301402-2305762 GCF_000442215.2 Lipotes vexillifer
TCGGAAGATCCCTTCTAGTTCTTAAGTTCAGTGATTCTAAATGATTGAGCTTCACCAGTTTTATTTGTAGTGGAAGACAAATTGGTTTAGATCTGAAAAGAGATAATGTAATAACCACAATCAAATATATGACATCTACGTTACCTAAATAATGGACAGAGAACCCTGAATCAACGGCCAGAGGCATATTGGTTTGAGTCATGTCTGACCCGAGAGGGCAGAATTATTGAGATCAGGATGGACAAAGTAGAGGCTTCTAAGGAGACTCTGACTCTCTTTTTCTTTTTCTTTTCTTTTTTTAAATTTTATTGAAGTATAGTTGATTTACAGTGTTGTATTAATTTCTGCTGTACAGCAAAACGATTCAGTTATACATATATACATTCTTTTTCGTATTCTTTTCCATTATGGTCTATCACAGGATACTGAATATAGTTGCCTGTGCTATGCAGCAGGACCTTGTTGTTTATCCATTCTATATATAATAGTTTGTACCTGCTACTCCCAAACTCCCAATCCACCCTCCCCCACCCTTACCTCCCCGTTGGCAACCACAAGTCTGTTCTCTATGTCTGTGAGTCTGTTTCTGTTTCATAGATAAATTCCTTTGTGTCATATTTTAGATTCAACATATAAGTGACACATATGGTATTTGTCTTTCTCTTTCTGACTTAACTTCACTTAGTATGATAATCTCTAGGTCCATCCGTGTTGCTGGATGACTCTCCTTTTATATAAATGTTGACAACAGGTCAGTGTCTGTGGTGTGACTTCTGATATCAATGATAAACTACTTCTGGAGGTTTAATGACGTACTCATTGCCATCCCATCAAATATCACACTACTTTTCCTCGTACGTCAGATACGGATTTTCAAAGTGACAACATGTTTTAGCACTGAAACTGCGGAATGGGCCGCTGTCCCAGGACAATTCATATATGGTGCTGGGAAAGTTCCAGAGAATGAATGAACAGCTTTCTGATTTTTTTTTTTTTCATCATCTCAGTAATCCCCAAATTTGGACTGGAGTAGGGGCAACAATAAAAATCAAGTGGCTGGGCTTCCCTGGTGGCGCAGTGCCGAGAGTCTGCCTGCCGATGCACGGGACACGGGTTCGTGCCCCGGTCCGGGAAGATCCCACATGCTGCGGAGCGGCTGGGCCCGTGAGCCACAACTACTGAGCCTGCGCGTCCGGAGCCTGTGCTCCGCAACGGGAGAGGCCACAGCAGTGAGAGGCCCGCGTACCGCAAAAAAAAACAAACAAAAAAACAAGTGGCTAAGAAGAGCAAGTCCGATTGTGTTCTGTCTGCTCTTGTAACATTTTCCCTCAGTTCTCCTCTGCAAGTCATTCCCTACCTACACACACAGCTTCTTTGCCTAATTCTACCTCCTGGGTGCCCCAAACTGGAGCAGCTGTAAACTCATATGTCCTGGGGGAGGACTTATCTTCATCCTTGTGGTGGGCTGAGAATTGATGGAGCAAAAGAAAGAGAGAGAGACATAATACTAACAGAATAATAAGGATCGGGTTCTTTTGTCACAGTTTTACATCTGAGTGCACCTCTGTGAGGACAAGTGTGCTGAATGAAGACATCAAAACCCGACAGGTTCGCTTTGCAAGATTTGTTTCGAAGATTGCTTGGCTTTACTATTACATTCTATTTTTACCTCTACTGCCTTGAGATATTTTGAGTTTGTGTTTCTATGGCTCTTGTTATAAAAAGTTATATCAGGAGCAAGGAATGAAAGGTGAGAAAGAACCAGGGATCCGTAATACTCCATTTGTGAGTAACAATAAAGCTGTCTTCCACCTCGGCACGCGGAGTTCAGTGAAAGCCCAGGGCTTAGCTCAGTGCCCGGCTTGTAAGAGCAGCACGTTCAAAAGCTTCGTAGGCTTGTGGAGCTCCCCACTGCCAGGATGAAAAAAAGAAACGTCAAGGGACGATGTTCAAGGCTTTCTTCTCCCTCTCCAGATCCCGTAGTGTATGGCCACACCACCGTCTTCGTGGTTTCCTCACACGCCGGACCGGGCACTTTCATCTCTTATTCATTTGTTCTTCCCATAGCTTAGAACCTACTCTCCCTCAGAGACACCTTGTTTTTTCTAATTTTTTAAAAAAAAATTTATTGAAGCACAGTTGATTCACAATGTTGTGTTAATTTCTTCTGTACAGCAAAGTGACTCAGTTATAAATAAATAAATAAATAAATATATATATATATATATATATATATATATTCTTTTCCATTATGATTTGTCATAGGACACTGAATATAGTTCCCTGTGCTATACAGCAGGACCTTGTTGTTTATCCATCCTATAGATAATAGGCTGCCTCAGAGACACCTTTTGAGACAGTGGAGCTGTAAAGCTCCCAGCTCAGTCCCAGGGTACAGCTGGCCAGCCTTAAACTCTGCTTTCTGTTAACTAGCTATAATCTTAGGCTGGTAAGTTAACCTTTCCGTGTCTCAGCATCCTGATCTGTGATGGGGATGTTAACAGGGCCTGACTTACAAGGCTGTAGTTTGGCTTAAACAACTGAATACATGTAAAGTCCTTCGAGAAGTAATGCAGAGTGAAAACTCCATTAATATGGCTATTACAATCATCATTATTACTGTTAACCTTTAGTCATCCTCAAACTCCAGCTCTGTTCCATTTGTCAAGTCTTCCCATCTCTGCTGTCATCGATCTTGCACTCCAGGTCAACCTCCGACTTTTCCACTGGCTTCTGCTCAAAGAGGTGACCTCTAGAGACCATATCAACAGGGCTTCTGGGCTCTCTGGCTTCCAGTAGGTTCTGGTCATTGCAGAGGCTCCACAGGAGATTGGGGAGAGGAAGAGAAGCGGAAACAAAGTATTTATTCTCTGAAAGACTACTCCCCGCCAGCCTTGTTCTGGCTGCCTTCCTGAACTAAGGTCACTGCTTCTCTTAAAGGAATATTCCTCCGTACAGCTCTCCCTCTTCCCGGGTCTGCATCCATCCTTGGGGTGGAAACAGCTCCATCGCTCCTTACCCTGGGTTTCTGCGTGATCTCTTGTGGTTCCCCTACTTACTGTCATTAGTTCCCTGACATTTGGTCCCTCTGCCAGTAAAGCCTTCTGGAATCGTCCAGGTTGAGTGTGTCATCTGTGTCTTTTTGGCCCCTTACCAATATATTTACTCTTTCTACCTAGTAGAAATTCTCAAACATGCGTGAACATAGGAATCAATGAGTGAGGGTGTTTTGAAAATGCAAATTTACACATTCCAGAATCTAAACCCTAGAGACTCCACCCTGCAGGTCTGACATGGGACCCAGAAATTTACATGATTAATAAGAGCCTCAGGGGATTCTGATACCTGTAGAAATACCATGGCTTGGAAGACATTACTTTTAACCATCCTAGCATTTATTTCAACGTTTTGAATTTAATTCTTTTACAGATCTGTCTTCTCTACAAGACTGTAATGCACTCAATAGCTGCTATGTGCCAGTTTTTACATTTATTATAGTTAATAATCACAAACCTATATAAGGCATTATTATTCTTATTTTATAGATGACAAAACTAAGGATACCTTGAGTCCTATACTCAGAGATGGTAATTATTTGAGATCAGTCCACCTCTACATTTGTTGGGATGCAAAAGCTTTGCTCTTCTCATGGGTGTGCTACTATCCATGCATGGTGAAAACTTTGCCAACTTAATGTTGGAGCGAATTTAAGCAGAGCACAAATCAAAACATATAATTGAACTCAGCCTTACAATACCCAGGGAAGAAATAATTGATTTTAAGCAGCCCAAGACGCTAGGCATACAATAATTTTGTAACCACTTTTCTCTTTGATGATTTTTTTTCAGGTTCCTCTCTCATTTTCCTCCCTCTTTTTTTTTTTTTTTCTTTTTCTTTCTTTTGCCCTCACTCTCCCTTTCTGTTTATCCATTAGACCTTACTGATCAGTAATCTGGACTAACATGTGATTTGTAAAAGGAAAGTACTCAAAATAAGCATATGCATCGCAATTAAGAGCAAAGGATTTTTTTTCCCAAGTAATAAAGATTCTGTTTTTCTTAGTGATTTATTGAAAATAAATCATGACCAATGAGAACATGTTAAGGCCTGAAAGTATTCATAGTCTATAGCCAATTTTTTTATGAAGTATAATATGAAAGTGTATTCAGTGTATTTAGGAAAGAAACCAAAAGGAAGATATGAGGAAAACGAGCTAACTGATTTTCTCACATGAATGCCATGTCCCCGTGTAAATGGTCCCCAATATAATTGTTCGCCCTTCTTGCCTCCACTAATCTATTTTTTTTTTTTTTTTTTTTTTTTTTTTTTTTTTTCGGGGCCCCTCCCTTTTTTGGCTCTT
>NW_006799689.1:2305772-2309097 GCF_000442215.2 Lipotes vexillifer
TCACTGTTGTGGCCTCTCCCGTTGCGGAGCACAGGCTCCGGACGCACAGGCCCAGCGGCCACGGCTCACGGGCCCAGCCGCTCCGCGGCATGCGGGATCTTCCCAGACCGGGTCATGAACCCGTGTCCCCTGCATCGGCAGGCGGACTCTCAACCACTGTGCCACCAGGGAAGCCCCACTAATCTATTTTTAATTGCTTTTTGTAGACTATAAATGAAAATGGATCAGAAAAAAATTAAAAGTTGGTGCTCTTAGGTAACTTGTAAGTTTAATCAAAAAGCATTTATTAAATGCCTACCACATAAGCGGTCAAAAATTTACCATCTTGGGAATTTCACTTGAACAATAATCCAAGGATCTATTTGTATAAGGTACTTCTATACTATATGTTGTCATTCAGTATTTACTTCTGGGAAAGTGTCTTGAGCTCAAGAATTATGTCAAGTTTGTAGGCCTAAGAATTGTTGTAGAAACAGTCCTCCCTGAGCTGATTAGTTCCTACAGGTCACTACTTGCTCACTCATGGCCTTGGGCAATTCCATAGCCCTCCAAGCTTCATTTTCCTTATCTATAGGAAAAAGGGGCATTGAATCACAACCATCCTAGATCTAGTGTTATTGTGGGAATTAATAAAGCAATGGGTCTATGGCACTTGGCAGAATGCTGGTATTATTATTGTTTCCTTAACAGCCACTACAAAGGGTCATTATCTAGTACTTGAGAGTCAGACAGCTGGAGAACTGGATATACACCCTTGGGCTGTAAGCCACAAAACTGATGCCCTGAAAACTGGGCAATGCGTTGAAGAGCTGGACAGCTCCAAGCTGTAAACTTCAAGTCATGAACCAGCTTGCAGGCTAGTTCAAAAAAAGGCTTTGTAAATGAGTGCAGTTGCTTTTCTTCCTTTACTTGACAAGTATTAAAGTATTTCAAATGGTGGTCACACTTAAGCCTACTACAGAAAGCCTGGGCTTTTCAGGGCTTGAAAATACAGGTAAAGGATTAATTTTGCTCCTTTGCAACGTATTTTATTGTTACTGTTCTTGTTTTTAAGTGTTGTTCTCTTTAGATAGTAGGCAGTGGGCAGGGGCAGGGAGAATGCAATGAATCCAAGTCCGCACATTTGGTTATTTGTAGCCATCCTGCTTTAAAGATTTGTAGACGTTTGCAGTGAATATGAAATCGTAGATCATTCATTCACTCAATGAACATTTAAGTCAGGAATCAAGATTATTCATCAGATTTTAATTTTTTTTCCTGGTTTCCATTAGTGACGTTTGCCACTTTAAAATATTGTTTGATTCTGAAGACCAGTGTACTCTTTGCATGAACTGAATAAATTAATAATCAATTTACTCAGAGCTGATCCTGAAAGATCCAGACTTGGCAAAAGGGGAATGTCAGGTATTGATAGAAAAGAAAGTGTATGAAGTGGTGGAACTTACTTTACAAATCTTATATTTTTCCCTCTTTTGGACCTTATGGTCTCTTCCTAGTAGGAGGATCAAGTGGGTTTTGGAAAGGGAAACAGTAGGTTGGAGCTGCTAGGCTATGAGCAAAAGAGACTGAACAAATAACATCCTTGTAGCCCTTCAAGGGAAATTCTATGTGTCTTTCCTGCCTTTGCCTTTTTCTCTCTCACTCTGCTCATACATTTGTTTCTAACTTGAAGTATAGTTAATTTACAATGTTGTGTTAGTTTCAAGTGTACAGCAAACTGATTCATATATATATGTGTGTGTGTGTGTGTGTGTGTGTGTGTGTGTGTGTGTGTGTGTATATATATATATATGGAATCTTTTTCAGATTGTTTTCCATGAAAGGTCATTACAAGATGTTGAGTAGAGTTCTGTGCTGCACAGTAGGTCCTTGTCGTTTATCTGTTTTATCTATTGTAGTGTGTATCCGTTAATCCCAAATTCCCAGTTTAACACCTCCTCCTTTTCCCTTTGGGAACCACAAGCAGGAGTTTGTTTTCTATGTCTGGGAGTCTATTTCTGTGTCGTAAATAAGTTCATCTGTATCGTTATTTTATATTCCACATATTAGCAATATCATATGATATTTGTCTTTCTCTGTCTGGCTTACTTCACTTAGTATGATAATCTCTAGGTCCATCCATGTTGCCGCAAAGGGCATTGTTTCATTCCTTTTTATGGCTGAGTAGTATTCCCTTGTATATATGTACCACGTCTTCTTTATCCATTTATCTTTTGATGGACATTTAGGTTGCTTCCACGTCTTGGCTATCATACATAGCACTGCTGTGAGCGCTGGGGCACCTGTATCTTTTCAAATTAGAGTTTTCTCCAGGCATATGCCCAGCGTTGGGATCGCAGGATCATATCGTAGTTCTATTTTTAGATTTTTAAGGACTCTCCATACTGTTCTCCTTAGTGGCTGCACCAATTTACATTCCCACCAACAGTGTAGGAGGTTTCCTTTTTCTCCATACCCTCTCCAGCATTTATTATTTGTAGAATTTTTAATGATGGCCATTCTGACTAGTGTGACTACCTCATTGTAGTTTTGATTTGCATTTCTCTAATGATCAGCAATATTGTCTGCTCATACATTCGTAGAATTAGAATGTTTTATCATCTTTGATCACCTCACAATGCCTACTGGTGTGCTTGTCCTATCAACTGAGACCAAATGATGATTTGTCAAATGAATTGACGTATCTTTATAAAATATCAGTTTCCTTCGTCAAAATTGCAAAACACAAGGAGTGTTCATGTCCTCTGTCTTCTGATCCCTGTGCCCTGCTGCTGAAGTCTGCCCTTACCTTACCCTCTTTGGGAAGTTTGAAACTTCATTCAGGATGTCCTTTATTTGCTCTTAATTCTAATTTTAATATAACAAAATCCCAGGGATTTTAATTAACTGCCATTCTTCAGATGATATATATTTAATTTTGAAAAGATTTGAGATATTTTTGATTGGTTATGAGAATGAAATAATTTATTCTAAAATAGACACCCTTCCATCCATCCATCCACCCATCCATCCATCCATCCGTCCACCCCATCCATCCATCTATCCCTCCATCCATCCAGGCAGGCAAAAAATTTTGAGCATCACCTCCATACCAGGCATCATCCTTCATGCTGGGGAGGCAGCAGTGAACAAGGCAGACCAGCCCCATCTCTCGCGGTGCTTACAGTCCTGTGGGGGATGTGCATAGGCTCTAAGTGCTATGATATGGGAAAACCCTGGATGCTGTGGAAACCGTGGATACTTAACCCATTCAGGGATGCACTGAGTGGGGACATAGCCCTGAAGAAGTGCCTTCTGACCTAAGATCTGAAGATTGAGCAGGAAT
>NW_006799689.1:2309107-2336174 GCF_000442215.2 Lipotes vexillifer
GGAATGAGCATGAGGGAAGGGATGATAGCATACTAGGCTGAGGGAACTGTAGGTGTGAATGCTTAGATGCAAAAGCGCTTGTCCTCTCTGAGGACCTGAAAGTAATTCCCAAAGGCCAGAGCAGAGAGATATGAATGAAGATGACCTTCACATTCTCTTTGACAAATTATTACCGCAAGGGAAAATTCTTATATTAGTATAGTAGGTGTATTAGGCAGCAAATATTGGGATACTGGCGTGTAGCCTAGTGCTTGGAGCATAAAAGATACTCAGTAAACATTTTCTGGCTGATTGGCTGTGAGAATGACTGTTCGATACCATATAAAGAGCTTCGGTACTTTGATTTCTGCCTTTCAGTATCTTTTCATCGTATTATGGGACTGGAGCAAAATTTTAAAACAACCAAAGGATTTTAAAAATCGTACAGGCAGTCAACAGAAGCCAGGCAGGGTTTAAATGCCTGAGTGGGTGGATGGCCAACCAGTGAGTGGAAGAGACACGAGGGGCGGGTGGGGTTGGTGTGGTGAACAGGGCTGTAACTGGGACCTGAAAGTTTACACCTATGAAGATTAAGTCAACTTGGTCATGAGCCCCTCTGTTAAGTAAGCTCTGGTAAGGAAATTGGGTGGTAATTTGTTATAACTTGAAAGTGACCTTCACTCTCTGGGCCCGAAGCACCCACAGGTAGCTTTCTACTCCTGGAAACTCTAACCTAGAACCATGGTAATATTTCCACTAAAAATCTCGGGCACATTGTTGGGCAGAGGCACAAAAATTTGTAAGTTAGAACCCTCCCAGGAACTCCAGAATATATGATCATTATAGACATGAATTTTCAAATTGATGTGATGACCAGTTTTAGTGGGGCCTTATGGCTGGGAACATAGGCTTTAAAGCCAGTGTGCCCTTGTTTTAAATAATGGGTCTGCTGGTACCAACAGTGTGATTTTTGGCAAATGTCTTCACCTCTCAAAGCCTTAGTTACTTTTTCTGAAAATGAGGATAATAATACCTTCTTAAGAGTTATTTGGCTGAGTCAATGGAAAAAATTAATATCCCATGAGTCTTGGGACCACGCCTGTAACAAAATATACACTAAATAATAATACTGTTATCTGAAAATGGGGATAATAATTCTTCCTTAAGGGTTATTTGGCTGAGTCAATGAAAAAAATGAACATCCAGTGAATCTTGGGACCACGCCTGTGATGAAATATATACTAAATAATAATATTGTTAAGATACTAATAATAAATTAGCCTAATGTTTGGAGATAATCAGACCCTTCCACGAGTATATAACCACTCGGAAGTCTTTGACTTTCCAAGTACCCATCGTTCCCAGGTCGGTAAATGTGTTTTTGTTCTCAGTTTAGCCTTTTATCAGTATTCCCAAAGTCACTGATTAGGCTGGCTCTGAGGCGCCAACCTGCAAAAGTATTTGACTTTGTCAGTATTGGGAAAATATTTGTAAAATAGTACAGTCAATAAATAAATACACTGCAGACTTTGAGTCGCTTTAAAAAAAATTGCCCAGAGGGTAAAAAAAAAAAATTCTGGACTCCCAACATTCACTGGGTTTGGTTTAGTATTTGGACAAAGAAATCCCTGAACTGAGCAGAGATAAGCGCCTTGACTTGAAGTAGATTAAGAGACCTGCATTGGTGAGAACAAACCCGTCCTGAGTGCTGCCACATTTAGATTTAAGATTAACTGCAGCCGAACTGTGGAGCAGCTGTTTGTTTAATGAAACAATCGCTAATGACATTAAACAGACGGGGCCCCTTCCAACATGATTGTTCATTTGCGATAAACTGAGAGAAGCTCATGAGAGATTGAAAAAGAAAACTCATAAGTGCATCATTTTGAGGCTCTTGCGATATTCTATGGGAGGTGACAGTGAATGGGAGTGAGTGGAGACCTAATTCAGAGCACACAGAGATGGAAGGAGGGGGGGAACGCAGCCAAGCATCAGTGTGAATTGGCTGGCTTTTATATTTATATTAAGGAATTAAGTAATCATCATTTCCTGACAAGTTTTCCAAGGAGGATTTTCTGTCTTTCTTTTTTTAAATGCTGTTTGTTTGTTCATTTCTCCTACCCCTCCAGTTCCTGGCAGCCTTAAGCTGGCACTAAACACTAGCTGTATTAAAGAGTGCTGTCTATTAGTTCAATTAGACATTAGACATTTACTTTTCGATCTGTTCGAAGCCCGATTTGATTTGGGTCCAGCCAAATAAAATTAAGAGAGCAGAACTGTGTACAGATATCTGCCGCTCTGAAGTCTTAATTGCAAATTCAGATAAGGATTAGACAGGACTGTATCTCTCTCCACCAAAGGTATTTGCTAATACCTGAGATACAGAGGTTGTTAGATTCTGTATTTACCTGTTCAGGCTTGCACCTTTGGATTTCTATTGAACTTCCAGTATTTTGGTTGAAAACAACACAGTTTACCCCAGCATTAAGAGGATGTATGTGGGTAACATCTCAAACAAGCCCCACTTGCATTTCCATTATTTTGAGCCAGCTAAAAATTGAAATAATGTTTGTTTTTCTTTTAAATTGTCAAAGGCCACGTTGCAGCATTAAGCTTTTGTTTTATCCACAAGAAATACATTAATGAAAAGTGTTTTAAGTGCTTATTATAGAGATGGTTTGTTTTGAAACATGGGCTTTTTCACAGCAGTTTTACACTTCATTGTGTACCATGAAAGACATTCTAAGTAGCGGTTGTCAGTCTCCCATCAGAAGTAAAGTACTGCTGGGGAATGGAGCCATTTAGGATGTCACTCAAGCAGGACTAATCTAGAGTAGATATCTTAGAAATAACCAGTAACAAAAAACCAAATCATTCCTCTCCCCACCAGAGCAGAGAGAATTACTGCTGAGGAGAAGGAAATCTTTATAATAAAGATTTACAGTTTGAATTAGTGAATTGTTTGGAGCCAAGCATGGCACAAAGTTGCAATGACAATCTTTAGATGGGAGTTCAGGAAGCTGTAGAAATGCCTTTATGAGGAGGGAGAGGGCTCTTGGGTACCTGCCTCTCTCTGCTCTTGGGGAAGTAGGGGTGGATACCCTAGAAACCCACCAGTTAGTAGATATAGGTTTATGATAGCATCTTTCAATCTCTGCCCTAATACATCTCTTCCTCTTGCCCCCCAAGTTGGTTTTCAAAATTAAAAATAATAACCATTTTTTGAAATAGAAAATTGTATACATTTAAAGTGATGGTAGCCTATAATGAGTATTCTTTTTTAACTTTATTTATTTCAGTTGTCATTATTTCACCCTTGAATTTCTCGAAATAAATACTGGCTTCTGTAGATATCTGCGGGTTCTCTACCTTTGGAAATCTTACGCATACTCCCCTTTCTTGCCTTGTCCTCCTTTGAAGTATCCAAGAGGAGCTATCTCTCAGTTCCCAGGGGCGAGGAGTGGGGGGGGAAGGATTTATCAAGACCCCTTCTGAGAGCTCTATCTGTCTGAGAGGAACAGCCTCATTTTCTTGATTCTGATTAAGTACAGAGTCCTCCTGTTGAAGCTCCTGTTGTGTCCAAGTTGTGGTGATAATGCAGAGACATGAGGGGGGATGTTTTGCTGGTTAAAATAATCTCAAGTCCCTGACTCCAAATCATTCTCTTATTCCAGGACCAAGAAAGGACTTATCTCCAGAGATCTTTGAACCCATCTACTGTAACATACCATTCTGATATCCTAGAATACAGAGGAAAAGAGAGAGAAACCTTATTTATACTTCACTTTTTCTTAGTAGTTCAATTCTGATGGGGTTGGGGGAGAATGGATGGTATTGAATGCCAGAGATTTCCATTTTATGGCATCTATTCCCACACATGCCTGTAAGAGCAGATGCTCTCTACTTTGTTCAGGTGAGAAAATTAAAGCACACAGGCTTCCTTAAGATCTGGCAGCATGAAGCTAGAGTTATCTGGGGTATAGGAGAGTTGGGAAGGCATCTTACTCAGGGATCCAAACCCCTTCAGGTTTCTGGGGAAAGTTAGTCTGCTTAGTTCCCTGTAACCTGCAGTGGCCCAGGATCAGGAAGCCTCTCTAGATTGCTACTTACAGGAGTCCATCATCCAGGGGGAAAGTACTCATTACTTAACTAGAATCCTTGAAGTTAGCAGATGCAAATAGTCCTTGGCACAGAAGTCCAAAAGCTTTTTACCATGTAACATGATTTTTTTTTAGCTGTACCCCACAAATTTTAGCATGGTATTTATGGCTGTTCGGGTCAAAGATTTTTTGTTTTTTTTAAATTTTATTGTAGTATAGCTGATTTACAATGTTGTGTTAGTTTCTGCTGTACAGCAAAGTGAATCAGTTATACATATACCTATATCCCTTCTTTTTTTAGATTCTTTTCCCATATAGGTCATTACAGAGCATTGAGTAGAATTCCCTGTACTAGTAAGTAGGTTCTTATTAGTTATCTATTTTATATGTAATCATGTGTATATGTCAATCCCAATCTCCAAATTTATCCCTCCCTGCTGCCCCCCGCCCCGCTTTCCCCCCTGGTAACCATAAGTTTGTTTTCTACCTCTATGACTCTATTTCTGTTTTGTAAATACGTTCATTTGTACCGTATTTTTAGATTCCACATGTAAGTGATATCATATGCTATTTGTCTTTCACATGATGTTTTGCAAAGTAAATCCTTGGCATAAAATTGCATATTACTTCTTGCTGTCTCAGGCCATTGATCATTTTACATTAAAGAGAGGAGTCAGTTCTATCAACACCTACTGAGGGTGTGCTCTGACAGAGCCACGGAGGACCCACTGACTTGGAGACTGGGTGTGGGAGGATTGACCGCAGAGGCTGAGTTCAAGGTCATTCTTCCCTGATATGTGGGGACCATGTGAGGCAAATATAAGTAAGTATGACTACAGATGAATTTGATTTTCACCAACAATAGTGTAATATGTGGTTATATATAATAAAGGTATATATATATACATAATTCTGTAAGGTCTTACAGAAAAAGCCCAAATGAACTTTTTGGCCAACCCAATATATATAGAACCAATAATTCAAGATAAGAAATTCTGTATAAAACACGCATGACGTAGTCACTCTGACAATTCACTTAGTCATTTATTTAACCAAATGCTCCCTTTTCCTAACATAAGATGTAGCACCTGAGCTCTGGGGGCTCTAAGATCTAGGGTTATGGTCTAGGTAGAATGAAGACAAACTTGAAATTCCCAAATTAATTTCTCCTTTGAAGACAAGTCATGGAATTTGCTACCACTGTGAGATTTTAATATAAAACCATCATTTAGGAAGTCACAAAACATCAAAAATTCACCAGTTTACTGCTTTCAAAGGTAAAGCCATTTTATTTAAAAATATCCTGCCATGTTAAGAAAAAAAACAGTAAAAGAGATAAAGACATGAATTGCTTTGGAACCCATAAAAGTATTCTTAATGCAGCCCCCTTTCTTTTTGGTTCTTTGTAAACATGTGCAGGGAATACCAGAAATATATAAACAAAAAAAGATATACTGTCCATCTTCCATATTCTCTCATAATCTGCCTCTTTTAAGGAGGCCTTGTTACATGTTAGCAAATTTGATGTCCCTGTCACTGTCTTGAAATATTTGTTGAATGAATGGATGGATGCATTCCCCATCTGTGTAGTCAGTTCTCTATTATCCATTATAATAGAGTCGAAATAGGAAAGGAACATTTGAGAGTGAAATCCACAAATCATGAGAAAGTTCACCTGAGCCATTACTTTCAAAGTTTCCCACCAAATCTTTTACCCAGCTTGATTAAAATGTGGCAGAAAATGGCTACACGTGAGTTCATTCTCTTTTTTCCTAGGTCTGCTGCCTTAGATACTAAAGGATAAAATTCTAAGTTAAGGACTCAAACAAGTATCCAGATACAGCCCAGAGGCTGGAAGATTATCTCTGAATAATCATACCAATAAATTAGGCCTACTTCATTTTCCCTATGTAGAGTTCAGGGGAGGATTTTTTTTAAGAGTTGTTGGTAAACTTGAACTCAGGGAGCAGGAGGAAAGATGCCCCCAAAAGGATCTTGAACAGGAAAAGTTGATTGTCCCATCTGCAAGGGGATAGAGAAGGGAAAACACGATTTCAATATTCCACGGAGTACTTTCAGATACTAGATTCTGGTGTAAAGTGTGAGCTATTTCTGTGAATATCTCAAAAAAGGTAAATCCCGGGCTTCCCTGGTGGCGCAGTGGTTGAGAGTCCGCCTGCCGATGCAGGGTACGCGGGTTCGTGCCCCGGTCCGGGAGGATCCCACATGCCACGGAGCGGCTGGGCCCGTGAGCCGTGGCTGCTGAGCCTGCGCGTCCGGAGCCTGTGCTCCGCAACGGGAGAGGCCGCAACAGTGAGAGGCCCGTGTACCGCAAAAAAAAAAAAAGAAAAAAAGGTAAATCCCGAGGTAGGACTGTGTGTGTGAATGTGGATGTGTGCTCTGGAGGGAAGGCTTGGGATTCCCTAGAGCCTGGACCCCTTGGGGTAGTGACTCTGTTGTGTCAAGGTCACATTCATTCTTTTCTTGTTTTTTTTGGTGGGGGGGAGTGCAGGTGGTGTGTATATGAACGTGCCCCTCTAGGGTGGGACACCTCTGTTGAAGGTCACATTCTTCTTGGTCTTGTGTTTCAGAAAATTTGGGGAGAAGGATTTTTGTTTCCTCCTGTAAAATGTGTAGCCGCTTCCCATTGAGTTACTTTTGAAAGCTCTTACGGTTTGGGAAGAAAAAAGTGGCAGTAAAATCAGCACGGTTTCTGACTGAAGGCCCGCGGGCAGCAATGGTAGGATAACCAAATGCCACACAGAGTTGGTAACACCGAGGAGAGTCGTGGCTGAGGGGTGCAGGCCCAGGAAACCCAACTTTATGTTGCGTACAGGATCACTGGTGACTGATTGTATTCCTGCTCTAAAGAAAATGGAGACAGTACGTGCACACCTAGCCTTCTTTCCCACCACTCCCCACCCTCACTCCCACCCTCACCTTCCTGTGAGATTTGCAACTGGGTTTCTTACATACTGACATGAAGTCATAATGCATAATCTTGAACATCTCCAAACAGCCTGTTTTTTAGCTAAGATATTATGTATGCTTTCAGGTTATTTAGACTATACCTACAGCCTTTGTTAAAGGACTACAGTACACGAATATAAGAATATTATATATACTTTAATGTGTTTGCACAACTACTATAAAATATGTAGAAGACCCAATGTACATCTGAGATTAATTTTTTAAATAGAACTTCGACTTAAGAGAAAAGGAAACCTGTAAGCAGTGGTATTAGTTTGTTGAATTCCTTTAGTGATATTTTCTTTTACTGTATTTTTTTTGAAGGAAGGCAACGATAATAGTTAATGTAGACTTTAAAAATATCCTTTGATGGCTTTCTTTTGCCATATCTCATAAATACCAGTCTCCTTTGATCATAAGAAAAGTCTGATATTACAGACCAGGCAAACATCTGTGCATTAATTGAAAACATCTTTGCAAAAAAGTATATCTATAAGCATTAGTGTGCTGTTTTAAACTCTTCATACAAGAAACATGCTTATGCATAGGAACTTCTAATGATACTTTAGGGTGTGTGTGTGTGTGTGTGTGTGTGAGAGTGTGAGTGTGAGTGTGTCTGTGCCTTTGCCTTCAGTTATTCACCCATGCAAAGTAGTAATGCCTGTAGGTATAGCTGATTCACTTTGCTGTACAATAGAAACTAACACAACATTGTAAAGCAACTATACCCCCATAAAGATTAAAAAAATAAATAAAATTCTCCAGATTATTAAAAAAAAAAAAGTAATGACCGTAGGTTTTGAGACCAAAGACGAATATTACACATAATTTCCAGTAATAAAAGTGAGACATCATCCTGGTATAAACTTACCTCTAGCTCCTAATCTTGCCTTTCTTTTCTTTTCAATCTTTAGATAAAAACACAATTGAGTGAAAAGACCACAAAATATTCTCACTGAAACAGTTTTGTTCTAAGCATCATAGCAATTTCACTCGTAATTCTTCCAACAACCCAGTGAAGGTCATTACTGTTATAAACCCATTTTACAGGGGGGAGAAACTGAAGCACAGCAACCTTAAATAACTTGCCAAAGGCCAGACAGCTAATAAGAAGCATTGGTGGGACCTAGCCACTGGTTCCAGAATTCATGCTCTTGATCAGGATGCTATACTGCTTCTAAAATACCGTAATATAGGAAAGCTATAGGTAAAGGAAGAAAGGTGAAGGACTGAATTAGTAATTTCCATCATACCAAATCCATGCTGGGCTAAACGCTTCTTTGATTTGGCTGGCTTTAGTTTGAATGCCCAGTGGTTCTTGCTGAAGAGAATAGGACCTCTGGCAGTGTATTCTGAACTGCTTGCCAGAGGTAAAGAGAGGTGTGTTTCTCCTGTTTGCTTCAGGAAAGAAACATACATAAAAGTAAAGGAGTAGTTCCTGTCTGGCATTTTATCAACTTCACTAAAAACTTCTATTTTTTTGTCCCTAGAGGCAGCTGGGATGAATTGTTGCAGAGTGCCTACCTGTTCAATAAGAAATCTGTTCTTTCCTGTCACACGCACTGTAACTTCCATTGATAGAACCTTTGCGAAAATGGAAATGAAATAGATGTGAAATTTCTTATATGGAGAGAGAGCAGGAAAAGAAAGGACTCTTTGCTCTCTTGCTGTTGAAACAAAGAGCAAATCCTGCCTTCTTTTTCTTTGTACTTGATTTGTAAAGGCTACTTACAAATAAACACACTTAACTCTTATTTCTCAATTTCCCCATCTGTTCAATGGGAATTATAAGCTTTCCAGGTGCCAGGGTTAAGAGGCCAAGTGAGTTTGGAATGAAGATATATCTCTTTCCTTTTGCTGTGGCTGAGGGCTCCTTGAAGTAACCAAGCCACAGAGCAAAGATGATGGCCTTTCTCATGTAGAGAGTGGACGACCAGATGGCAGAGCCCATTTTACATAATGACTCTCACTCTGGTGGTTTGTAATTTATGGAGCAGCCTTCTAATCAGAGGCTCCGTTGGCTGCCAAAGAGCTCCGCCACAGCATGGAAACAGCTTCTTCCAAAGAGAAAAAAAATATCATCTACCCAGTCGTCTTCTTCGTATGATAAATAGTCTAAAGCACAAGATTAACAAAGACCATTCTGATTTTTATTTCAGAAACCTTGAGGAAAGAAGATACGGGCCAGGCTGTGGCTATCCAGGGATAACTTTCCCCCTGGCTTTCTAAAGGGAGAGGCAGCAACCATTTTAGCCACACTCGCAACTTGTGTCTCCCAGGCCTTGATGCTTATGTAGGGAGGGAAAAATGGGGAAAGAATAAAGGGTGGTTGAAAGGAATAGGAGAGAAACGATGAAGGGCTAAGGCAAAATACCCCCAGCAAACGTCAGTTGCTGCCTTTTCCATTATAAATGATAAACATCAAAAAGACATTGGAGAAATTCCTTTCATTTCCGTAACCAAAACTTAAAAAAAAAAAAAAAAAAGTCAGATGTACAATGAATACGGTGATAATTCTGCAACTTCGGCTCTCAATCTGTATGACTTTGCCCCTTCCTCTCTCTTCCTGGAGCTAAAATTCCTAGCGTTCACGATTTCGGTTCTTTTTCCAATATGACAACGGCCTTGCTAATCTAGCTCTAGCTGAAGTTATAGTTTCCAAAGAACTTTGCTTGATTTAGAGACATACCCTGCCCCATTTTCTCTTAAGCGTGTCAGGAGACTAAGAATAACCCATCCACTTCTCAGCATTGGGTACATTTTCAATCTGGCATGCCAAAATTGCCAACTCCAGGGTGAGAAATAGATCTGTTTCTTTGAATAGCAATGAGAAAGATGGGTAAGCATTTTAAAAGGGTAGGTGATGAGAGCAAGCAGTGGTGCTAAATGGAGTTTTATGTTCTTATGAACCATTCAGTGTAAAATGATGAGTGTTTCCTGATTAGGTGATTTGTGCTTTTATGGTGAGAAAATGGCTAAACACAGAGCACTCTCCAAAGGTATCTTCTATGAATGCTTTGCCTCTTTACTGAAAGCACATCAGGGAAATGGATGATGCATCTCATTTGATCCAAGTGAAACAGTTTAAATTGTTATGGCTTTGAGTTTGTTTGTTTGTTTGTTTGTTTTTAAGGAAATAGCTCTCTTTGGTAAAGAACTGTATCTCCAGTATGTTCTTCTGCAGGGGGTGGCCTGGTGCCTATCAATGTATCAATTTGTGGCATTTGATAGCCACTCTGTCACCGGACAGTAGGCTGCTGAGACTAAAGGATCATAGTCTATGGAGCTTTCATTTTTTTTTAATCCAAGAAACCAGCAGTAGCATCATCTCTGAATGAACTGCATTTAAATAGGGTTAGGAAGAGTGCAGTAAGTTAAGAAGAAATGCTTTGAGAAGAAATGCTATTCATAATCAGAAAAGCCAAGAGGTATTAAAAAAAGATCACAAGCTATTACCGAATAACAGCTTTTTGAAGCAGTGCTTTGAAAAGGAGACGTAGGACATAGACTAATAGAGAAAGAATAAAGGCAGCTTTCTTGGGAGAGAGAGAACGTCGACAGCAAATGGAATGTGGTTCCAGAGGAGAGGTAGGCGAGCTGGAAGGCAAGCCCCAAGCAGAGGTGCGATTTTGTTCTCTCTGAGGTGCTACATCTGCCAGATCAGAAGCATCGGCGCCCTCTGTTGTCCGCAAGAGAATTGCAGAATTGTCTGAGAACAGGCCAGGCTTTTTTGCCTTGTAAACAGACTTTTCTGAAAACCTTGATTGATGAAAAGGAAGGTAAGAAAGGAGGAAGGACGGAAGGGAGGGAGAGAGGAAGGAAGGAAAGGAAAACAGTGATGGATTTGTGGTCACCTTTGTGTTATGTGAGCACTCAGGATTGTCTAATGTTTAAAACATGAACTGTGTTAGATGTTGTTTCTGTTCTAGCTATTTGAGTTTATTAACATAGAAAGTACTCCTTAGAAGAAAGGTGCAATTTTAATCAAGCAATGGACGAAGACAGGTCAATAATGGAAGAAAAGTTCTTCCGTTAACTTCATTATACTTTTGGTTTGTTTGTTTTGGTAAACCTCTATTTACACATCATCATTTTTTTTTTTAGTTTTTATTTTATTTCGTTGACTAACAATGTTGTGTTTCACGGGTACAGCAAACTGATTCAGTTATACATATACATGTGCCTGTTCTTTTTCCAATTCTGTTCCCATTTAGGTTGTCACATAATATTGAGCAGAGTTCCCTGTGCTATACAGTAGGTCCTTGTTGGTTATCCATTTTAAATATAGCAGTGCGTACATGTCAATCCCAAACTCCCTACACATCAGCATTTAACTAACTTTGATAGACAAATACTGATGTTATCCAGGGTTCTCCTTTGCACAATTTCCATTTCTCAGTAATGATTTTTACCTGGTGTCGACATGGAAAAATACAGGCATTGGAAACTTTGGGGGGAGCTCAACTAACATTCAAATTAACGTTGCTCAGCTATGTGTTTTACTAAATTAAAGATTAAGGCAAGAATGACAACTTCATTCAAGCGGATCATTTGGAATTACATGAAACAGCTGCTGTTAAACAGCTGACAGCAACAGAGAGCGCCGTGATCCCCCAGCGAGGGCTCTAGCAGGGCGCTCCGTGCCCCACGTTCTGAAACACACACCCTGCTCCTTTAGACCCACACACAGCGTCCTCCGCATCGTGCTTGTTGCCAAACACTGGGCTTTCTAATCACTTTGTATTCAGCCGGAGATCCAGGAAGTCCAAATCCAGCCAGACAAATGCAGAACAGCTTAGCAGAAGCAGCTTTAACAGGTGCCATCGGTATGGTCTTAGGGAACCTGAGAGACACGGCAAACAATGAAGGACATTGGGCAGTGGCATCTCTTTGCCCCGGTGCAGGGGGTGGCATCAGTCGCTGAACAGCAGTTCCCCACAGAGGCCAGTTCATTGATCCTTCAGTGATGGCGTAACAGTGCAAAAGAATGTTTAGACACCTTAGCTGCGCAAGCCCCCTGCAAACAGACGGCGGTCGGATGTCTGTCGCCTGCTCCCCGCTGCTCTGGAGAATGCTAGAAACAGAACGGGCTGGAGTAAGGAGCGTGGACCCGTTCAGAATTAGAAGGGCTGGATGATAGATTTTATTTAAGCAGGTGCCTTCCTATTTTGAAAATAGGCAGCTGAAGATTGCCAACGCATAAGCGTAGGCATAATTGGATGTGTCACTGTCCGGTTCTGCCCTCGTCTTTGAGAATGCGGGGCTCGCCCCAGCGGACGGTGCTCGCATGGAACATCTCATGATTACTTCTAGTTTGTGAGCCCCACTTTGTTTATTTGTGGGTTTGCTCTCCTTGCCAGGCTCGGGATCACCCCTCCCCACATTAACAACACTTGATTAAAGTCAGTTTGAAAAAGTTGGTCGATCTACAACATCTTCCCAAATCCTATCACTTTATTAATCCAGGGACAACTTGTGTTTCCCATAAGGAAGAGGAAATTGTGAATTGGCCAAAAGTTCATGAACTTAACATGCGTACCCTAAGCAAGCACTAGAGCAAAACTTAGAGGATCCTGTGTGTTTAGATAGAGCACATTGCAGAAGAAATTTGAAAAATCTGCATTAAGCTGGAAAACAGCCTATATAAATAGCTCTATTAATGTTCAGACTCTTGGTTTGGTACTGATAGTAAAAAAAAAAAAAAAAAAAATTAGAGCAAGAGAAGCAAGGCCACATTTTAAATTCTTTGAAATTACTGGGAAAATGTTTACTTCTGCAGTTGGGAAAACGTTTGATTATTCTCTGTGTTTTCCATATTCTGCTAATTCTGGATAAAAAAAAATAAGGTCCCAGTCAAATTAGAGTAGTTTGGCATTTTGGTATCACAGTATGGCCATTTCTTTCCTATCCGGGTAATGTGGATTAAAAAACCGTGATACTGGGCTTCCCTGGTGGCTCAGCGGTTGAGAATCTGCCTGCTAATGCAGGGGACATGGGTTTGAGCCCTGGTCTGGGAGGATCCCACATGCCGCAGAGCGGCTAGGCCCGTGAGCCACAACTACTGAGCCTGCGCATCTGGAGCCTGTGCTCCGCGACAAGAGAGGCCGCGATAGTGAGAGGCCCGCATACAACGATGACGAGTGGCCCCCGCTTGCCACAAACTAGAGAAAGCCCTCACACAGAAACGAAGACCCGACACAGCAAAAATAAATTAATTAATTAATAAACTCCTACCCCCAACATCTTCAAAAAAAAAAAAAAAAACCGTGATCCTTGTAACCTGTTCTGAGCGGGCCTTGATCAAGGATGTACATTTACAGGGATGAATTGAGGCTTCATTCTTTATGATAAATTTCAGCTTTACCCTCTGCCTCAAAAACAGCTTCTTCTTTTCTAACCCATATTTATAAATCAATAATTGTATCCCAATATAGTCCTCTTCCAATGCACAGATTTAAGTTTCTCTTATTTGAAGAGTAACGACTCTGTATCTTAGTAGTATTTATTATTCAAAGCGCACGTTACCGACATCATAGAATTAATCTTTATACAATCCCCTTTCTAGTTCAGTTGCAGGAACCTGAAGCAAAGTGGGGTTGATGGATTAAGCAACATTATACACAAAGTAAAGGTAAACATTTATTGGACTCTTCTCATTAATCATGTTTTTTGGCCTCCCAAGCACTGGTGTTTCTTGAATTATACCAAATATACTTTCAAAGGCTAATAATATTTGGGGGTTTAGACTCTTAGTCTAAATTGATCCATTTTTCTCACTGTGAAGTCAGTAAATGGAGGCTTAAAGAGATTGAATAATTTGCCCAAACTCACCCAAATTGTTCATAGTAGAACCAGAATTAAAGAGAGGCTACTCATAGATAATTTTGGTATTAAGCATTTATAAACTGTTTGACAAAATTATAATATCTAGTTTAGAAAGAAGTGCAGTGGTTGCACCCAAAGGTCCAGTTCTACATTCCTGTATCAGACATATCTGGAGAAATCAGAGGGAAACTGTGCCGCTAGGTGTGAGGTTGGGGGCGGGGGAGGGGAAAGGGATTCAGCCTTGCATCACCCCATTGTGATGATATAAAGACGCCCTGCAAAGGAACAGAGCTGTGTGGATGATCTTGTGAGGACCCAGCACTGGTACAAAGAGGTATACTTCATCTAGGCCCGTGAGCCACAACTACTGAGCCTGCGCATCTGGAGCCTGTGCTCCGCGACAAGAGAGGCCGCGATAGTGAGAGGCCCGCATACAACGATGACGAGTGGCCCCCGCTTGCCACAAACTAGAGAAAGCCCTCACACAGAAACGAAGACCCGACACAGCAAAAATAAATTAATTAATTAATAAACTCCTACCCCCAACATCTTCAAAAAAAAAAAAAAAAAACCGTGATCCTTGTAACCTGTTCTGAGCGGGCCTTGATCAAGGATGTACATTTACAGGGATGAATTGAGGCTTCATTCTTTATGATAAATTTCAGCTTTACCCTCTGCCTCAAAAACAGCTTCTTCTTTTCTAACCCATATTTATAAATCAATAATTGTATCCCAATATAGTCCTCTTCCAATGCACAGATTTAAGTTTCTCTTATTTGAAGAGTAACGACTCTGTATCTTAGTAGTATTTATTATTCAAAGCGCACGTTACCGACATCATAGAATTAATCTTTATACAATCCCCTTTCTAGTTCAGTTGCAGGAACCTGAAGCAAAGTGGGGTTGATGGATTAAGCAACATTATACACAAAGTAAAGGTAAACATTTATTGGACTCTTCTCATTAATCATGTTTTTTGGCCTCCCAAGCACTGGTGTTTCTTGAATTATACCAAATATACTTTCAAAGGCTAATAATATTTGGGGGTTTAGACTCTTAGTCTAAATTGATCCATTTTTCTCACTGTGAAGTCAGTAAATGGAGGCTTAAAGAGATTGAATAATTTGCCCAAACTCACCCAAATTGTTCATAGTAGAACCAGAATTAAAGAGAGGCTACTCATAGATAATTTTGGTATTAAGCATTTATAAACTGTTTGACAAAATTATAATATCTAGTTTAGAAAGAAGTGCAGTGGTTGCACCCAAAGGTCCAGTTCTACATTCCTGTATCAGACATATCTGGAGAAATCAGAGGGAAACTGTGCCGCTAGGTGTGAGGTTGGGGGCGGGGGAGGGGAAAGGGATTCAGCCTTGCATCACCCCATTGTGATGATATAAAGACGCCCTGCAAAGGAACAGAGCTGTGTGGATGATCTTGTGAGGACCCAGCACTGGTACAAAGAGGTATACTTCATTGTTATTTTTATTTTTATCACATGGTCTTGCCACAGAGTGGGGTGGAAGCGTGAAGGGAGTGCAGAGGCAGACAGGGGGACCCTGATGGGATCGGGGTCATTACCTTGGAGTTTGTCTCGGCCACTTACAGGTTGGTATGTTGCAAGACAATTTAAATAACCTCTCAGAATATTTATTGCAGAATCTAGAAAACTAACATTGTGAATCTCACAAATGGGCAAAAGGACTAAATGAGATTATGTGTGAACAAGGATCTTGGAAGCTTTAAGGTGATATGTTTGTGCTAGAAATGAATGAAATGAAACCCTAGGACTATTAAATGTATCAATTCCATTAAGCTCCTTCTATGGGTTCTCAGATGAGGTTTCCTTTGCGAAGTCATACTGATAAGTATTGCTAATAATCTAAGGCCTTTTGAATATGGTGAAGAAAAAGTTTTAAGTTAAATTAGGCTGTTTGAAGGAAAATGTTCAGAATTATATATAAACAGGCATGACACAAAACAAAGCAGAATGGTGTGTGTGTGTGTGTGTGTGTGTGTGTGTGTGTGTGTGTGTGTGTGTGTGTTGTTCATTTTTTGGATAAGTATACAGTTTTTGGAATTAGGGACCAATTTTTGTTTATTTATTAGCATTTGATAACTCTCAAAGATCTCCAAAGTAGAGGGTGAGGACTCTGGGAATTTTTATTCTTTCATCAGAAGTTTACCACAGGCCTCTTTACACAGGCCAGTTGTCAGCTACAGAATGTAAATAAATTATATAATGTTCCAAGTGATACCTTTACAATTAGTAAATCTATCTACATTTTCAAACGATACAATTCTTGTTCTATTATCAGGCAAGAAAGAATGCTATGAAAATTAAGAACTTTAAGCAAAGAATTATTTTAAAAGTTGGCTTTGATATTTTTCAATTTTCAGTTACGTGGATACCAAACTCTTTGGGGTGTAAAACACCGTATACGTGAAATTAATATTTTGCCAATTAGAACATTTTGCCTGTAAGGATTAACATTTTATCGGTTTGGTATTATTTTTCTGTTATTCAGCCTAGCCTGGGCCTACCTTACATTCTTTTCCCATCCAGGATAAGCATGCTTTGTAGCAGAAAGAGTTATAGTCTCTGGAGACAGAGGTCCTGGGGTCATAGTCTGGTTCTGAAACTCACTGGCTGGGTTTTCTTGGCTAAGTTACTGTCTGTGCTTCATTTCCCTCTTTTCATTTCTTCATAAAATGGAATCGTCATAATATCTACTATTCATATTAAATTAGGTAATCACACAATAAAAGAATGCTGTTGTTATTTTGACCTCACTGAACGTTTTTGCAGTTGACCAAAATAATATATGGAAGCACACAGCACAGTGCTTGAGACATAGTAGGTGCTGGACAAACGTTTTCCATTTTTCTTTAACATAAACTCCACATTAAACCTACATCAAACCCTGTATTAAATAGTAATACCACCTTATATTTGCATACTTCTTTATAATTTACAGAATGAGTTTAATAGACAGGTAACTGTCCTACGGGGAAGACTGAAATAGAAATGTCCTTTATAAGTAAGGAAACTACAGAGAGGTTAAGTAACTTTCCCAAGGACAAACCCCTAGTAAGGAACAGAGCTGACTTGGAAACTTAGGAACCTTCTAACCAATTGTCTACCCAGCCTGCATGACTTTTTGCAGTGACATCCTTGAAGAGGGAAAGCTGGGGGGAACCCAGCCTTCAACTCAGGGGGAGTAGAGATCCCTGGGTCTCACACAGTGTCTGGAACAGAGCAGATACTGGATAAATATGTCTTAAATAAATGAAAGAAGGGAAAGCAAAATTCAAAAACAGATGGGACAATTCAGGGAGGTGTATCTTTAATAGATACACCTCTAAATGATAACTGGTTATAAAAGGAAACTTCAGGCCCTGTGCCAAGTCCTCTGATGGCTCAGCCAACGATTTCTTGAGGAACTTTAGATTCTCTTTTTGACCCTAGCTAAGTAGGCTGCAAGCTCTGGTAAATAGAGCAGAAACTTTTGCTAATATGGAACCCCAATTTAAACCTGCTCAGAAAATGACAGAAAACTATACTTGCCTGATCTCACCTGGAGAGTGAAACAAACGGGTACCGGAGAAAACCTAGTCAGATGACATCATGAAGGCTGATGTCGCTGCAGTGGCAGTAGGCCAGCAGCATTGCTAGAAGAACAGATGGAAGATAGGACACATTTGTAGCCAAAAAGAGACTACTCGTAGGTAACACAGCATGCATTGCCAGGAATAAAGATGGTGAGAGGTAGGAATAACCTCTATACGTCCTGTGTGTGTGCATTTCTTAAACTCAGGTTTTTAAAAATTGTTGCAAGTATTTTGAAAGTCTTCGACTAAAATTTATGTATTCCTGGCATTGTTGGACCTTTGCTTCCAGGGGTATGTTGAGAGGGGTGTGTGTGTGTGTGTGTGTGTGTGTGTGTGTGTGTGTGTGTGCGCGTGCGCATACCCAAGTGTTCAGGAACAGACTCAGATGAGATCAAAGATTTGATTCAAACATCCAAGGAGTTACTCTATGAATATAGTACTGTTGATGTTTACTTTCTAAGGAAGGGATGTGGGCTTGCATTTCTCTGGTGTGAAAATGTTTTGTTTAGTGCCTAGTGCAGTGCTAACAACAATGTGATAAATACTTGCCAAGTATAGTATAAATAAGTAAATTGATTTGATGCCCTGAAGTTTGGTATTCTTTCTTTCTTTCTTTCTTTCTTTCTTTCTTTATTTTTGCGGTACGCGGGCCTCTCACTGCTGTGGCCTCTCCCGTTGCGGAGCACAGGCTCCGGACGCGTAGGCTCAGCGGCCACGGCTCACGGGCCCAGCCGCTCCGCAGCACGTGGGACCCTCCCGGACCAGGGCACGAACTCGCGTCCTCTGCATCGGCAGGCAGACTCCCAACCACTGCGCCACCAGGGAAGCCCGACAGTGCATTTCTTATTCCCTCATGGTTCCTTCTCCACCCAAGATTGATCTCTCTCTTTTTTTTTTTGAACCCCCAAGATTGATCTCTTTAACTTTGTTCCCTTCAAGCACTTAACCCTTTCGAGCCTTCCTATCAGCGCCTTGGATAAAAGGAGGGATGCAGCAGATAAATGAACAGAACCGCACTCCACGTGGCACCATATTCAGAGTCATTGCAAGTAAAGGCAGGGCTGGTACCTAATGGTAGTAAATAGAACGGTTAATAGCAGGTTAAGAGTCCCATGAGCAGGGTTAGAATTGTTTTTGCCACTTAGCTCATACGGAAGTTGCAGGAAGTTATGCAGCCTCAGTTTCGGTAAAATTGGCATATTATGAAGATTATTGTAAGCTTCAGACGAGCTAAATTATGTCCGTTGTTGAGCATGGTCCTAGCACATCATAAACCTGTGATACTTAGCAACTTTGATGGTGATGACAATGCCGGTACCCACAGTAATGATGATGGCGGTGACAGTGAAGATGATAAAGGTGGTTAAAGCTCTTTGTGGCGATCAGCTTCCTAGGCAAACAATGAAAAGGAATCATGCTAAGATCTGTTTCTAGTTTGTGTTTCTGGGTCTAAGACTTCTTTCAAATATCCTCTTAGTTTTGGGAAAACTTAAACCAGCTCTCCAACTTAAATTACCCTGAAGACCAATAACTTTATATTTTTAATATGAGGGATTTACTGAACTCTATGCCATGGCCAAAAAAATGGTTGTAATACTTATGAGATATTTATTCCAGGGTTCTCTTCGTGATACCAAGAGTCACTTTGAGGATGGTGTTTTGTTTTATTTCAGCCACCTTGGCACTCTCTCCTAAAACTAATAGCAGATGAATAGATTGTGCCTGTGTTGGAACTTTTGTTCTCTGCCCAACAACTTTTCTCATACTTGGCAAAATTTGCCAAAGGGATAAACTTTCATTGTATGCTACTGGTGCAAAGTCATGTCTTGGTGCGTTTTTATTTTTATTTTTATTTACTTATTTAATTTTTGTCTGCGTGCGGGCTTTCTCTAGTTACGGAGAGCGGGGGCTACTCTTCGTTGCAGTGTGCGGGCTTCTCATTGCGATGGCTCCTCTTGTTGCGGAGCACAGGCTCTAGGCATGTGGGCTTCAGTAGTTGTGGCACGCGGGCTCAGTAGTTGTGGCGCACGGGCTTAGTTGCTCCGCGGCATGTGGGATCTTCCCAGACCAGGGCTCGAACCCGTGTCCCCTGCATTGGCAGGCGGATTCTTAACCACTGTGCCACCAGGGAAGGGGTTGATGTGGTTTTAAAGCACACCTTTCCTGCAAAGCCCTGTAGTACAGCTAGCAGCCTTATTCCATTGGTCTCTAATGACTCTCATGGTAAGCTTGTGACTTTGGCAAAAGGAGGAAATCACTCCATTCAGCAAATATACTGGAGGCTCCACACCTTGTTGGAGTTAAGAATTCATAACTGGAGCAAAGTTGAAAGGCATTACCCTTCTCATTCAACACTGCATGCTGCATTTACCACGAAAGGTAGAATCCTTTTTTTTTTGAGAGAAAAATCTTCCCAAACTATAATTTAGAGGTTGTGTTTTGTTTTGTTTCCTGGGAGAGTCCAACACCAGAGGGCGATGTGAATACAACATTTTAACTAGTTTTTAAATACAGTTTATTTTTGGTGTGTAAACAAAATATGCATATTTTGTGTTCCTAACCGTTAACATTTCTTATTAAGAATTTTTTCTAGCAACTGAAATTTTATTCACTCTGTCCATTTCCCCACTTTTGCATTTTTCAAAGAACTGAAAGATTACGAAGTCATTCATTCATTTAACTGATATTTATTGAGTACCTACTATATGCAAGATATCATATTAAGGTTTGGAGGGAGTTAGTGCAGGAATGGATAAAGGCTCATTAAAGAAATATTTGTTGGTCAACTTCTGCATACAAGGCACTCTGATAGGTACTATTGGGGCTATTAAGATGAGCCAGGCAGCTTCTGTCCTCAAGGAGCTTCCAGTCTGTTGAAGAACTATGATTCTATCTATGCTTCTCTTCTGTCTTTAAAGAGACACGTACCCTGAATCCTTCCTCCTCCAACTATATTTTAAGACTTAGCTCAGAAAACCTGCTACCTTCTCTCCCCTCTCCCAAGGAGAATTGGCCATGTCCTTTCCTAAGGCTCTAACCCTACTTTGGAAAGATGTAGCACATCTATGAAGAGCATTGCAGAGGGGTGGTAGGAAGAGCTGGGGCAAAACTACTGGAAATAGGGACTTCCCTGGTGGCGCAGTGGTTAAGAATCCGCCTGCCAATGCAGGGGACATGGGTTCGTGCCCTGGTCCAGGAAGATCCCACGTGCTGCGGAGCAACTAAGCCCAAGTGCTACAACTACTGGGCCCACGTGCCACAACTACTGAGCCCGTGTGCGACAACTACTGAAGCACGTGCGCCTGGAGCCCGTGCTCCACAACAAGAGAAGCCACTGCAATGAGAAGCCCATGCACCGCAATGAAGAGTAGCCCCTGCTCGCTGCAACTGGAGAAAGCCCGTGCACAGCAACAAAGACCCAACACAGCCAAAAATAAATAAATAAGTTTCTTAAAAAGAAAAAAAAAAAAAAAAACTCCTGGAAATAGGAGTGCATTCCGTATGTCCAGGTTAATCCGGGATTGTCATCCCTAGGTTTCTAGAAGCAGAATTGTGAGAAATATGCTAGGAAAGAGGATTTAGGTCAGATTGTGAACAGACTTCAATTTCAGGTTACAGAAATCTTGGTTTTGTTGTGTAGCCATGGATAACATGGGGTGCAATGCTTGGGAACAGCACGAGTTGGATTAGAAAGATGTAGAAAAATGGAGGGAGGGAGATCAGTTAAACCACTAGTTAGGAGATTCAGGCAGAAAGCTTTGAGAACACAGAGATGGTTTAAGGGTGGAACCAATAGGTCTTACAAACGTACAAATTTATTCCAAGCACTCATGCAAAATTGTGGTACTTTTTGGATGACTAAAAGGGTTGTATAAATTACTGTCTCTCGTAACAGTAACAATTCAAAGCTCAAAGGGCAGGTGCCCTGTTATACTTGTGTTTATTCATTTATTCCATAGACAGCTGTTAAACATCTATTCTCTGCCAGGCCCTGAGCTGTGTTCCAAGCATTTTGGAGATGATTAAGACAGGGTTCCTGCCTTCAAGGAGCTCACAGTTTAATGGGAGAGATACAATTATGTACAAACAGATATGAAAAGACAAAAGGATGGCACAATAAGAGATGCCTCCAGGAAGGAGGTGATCTTTCTGAGTTTCCAGGTGAAAAAAGATGTGTAGGTGTGTTGGGCCAGGGCTGTGGGCATCCACGTGTGTAGTGACATAGGATGGTGACCAGATATAAAGAAATAATTATATATTACACTGACCCCAAAGAGCATTCAGTTCTCTAGTAACAGCTTCTCTGTGTGGACAGTGTTCTGTTTTTATGTTCAATGTGATTCTGTTATGTGGGACAGCCTTCCCATAGGGGGACAGGATTGTGAGAGAAGGCACAGGCTAGAAACTGTGATAACTCAGTGCCGGTTATATTGGAGAATCCATTTTTTATACGATTCAAATATTTTTCAACTGAAAATTAACACTTTAAATTCTGACCAATGAAATAGTTACATTCAGAAGGTGGAAAAACTAAAGAATGTCAATCTATATTAAATCCCATATTGGTAAGTGTGACATGGTAAGTTCAAAACCACTCCAATAAATGTCAAGTTTAATACGGAACACCTCTGCCTGCAAATAAGCTCTAGGAGTGAAGAAAATAGTTACAAATAAAAATCTGAACCCTTTAAGTTCTCAATCATTTTTTAGTTACTCAGCTGGGTATATAGAAAGGTGTGTGGAAAGCATTATTTTTCTACAAAAATCTAAGGCAGGGTTACTATTTCTTTCTTCTTCTTTTTTTAAAAATGTTAAGCACGTTCCTTTGCAGGGCTTAGAAATCTCTCTAGTCCAAAATTGAACAAAAAAGCCCTCCCCTTCTGCCTTTTTCTGTCAGGCTGATGAAGCTGTATAGAAATGTAAATGTAATATAAGGATGTATGTAGTAAGCTAGCATTGCTCTCTTTCTTAACCCAAGCTCCCTTGTTAAGAAAATTCTCTGATTTTGCTGTGTGTGTACATCTCATGTGAGGGCATTTAATTAGCTACAAGTTACAACAAAGACTTTTGAAAGGAAAATATATCTGTGGTGCTGATGCTTTTATTTTCATTTGGCGAACAGCTACGTTTTTAACTCCCTTATCAAGAGCTGCATGAACGGCCCAGACTAAATTGGGAACATTGCCACACTGTTTGACAAATAGATTTTTTGTAAACTGATTTAGTCTTTTCATTGTTTGCATTTCATTATATAGCAGGCTTCCTGTCACAAAATCAGTATTCATTCAAAATAGAGAATTTAGAGATAGGACTATAGCCAGATAAAAAATATTGCACAGGTCAGGCCTATTAAACATAGAATAATATTGCAAGTCAGTGATCCAAAGGGTGTTCTTCAGCCGGGAAGGGGCTAATATTCCCGAGGTCAGGAGTCAGTGAAGACTTAAGATGTGCCCACATTTACAAGACAACCTACAGGGAAAATAGTGAAGGATGAAGACAGCTGGCTGGTTAGAGTGCTGAAAAGAGACAGGTTTGTTATTTGCATTCTCCTAAGGGGCCAGAAGTGGGAACTTTAAGTGCAGCTGTGTCTTCATCTGTTCTGAAACACTTGCTCATCTGAGCTTGGGACTCCATGGCCCAGATAGAAACTGACTTTGAAAAGAGGTTGCTTTTTCATTTTTCTTTGAAATCCTTTCTTTTGGACCAGGGGGTCTCAAACCTGAACATGCATTAAAATCGCCTGGAAGATTTGATAAGACACAGATTGCTGGGCCCCCGCACTCAGGGTTTCTCCAGTTGGGGTCTGAAATTCTCATGATCAGTTTCCAAGTAACAGGGATGCTTCACTTTGAGAACCACCTGTATAGATCACATATGCCAGTCCCTAGAGAATCAAGAATTAGCATCTCAAAACACCTACCATTTAAATCCACTGGACAAGGGCCCTGGGCAGCTCTGCTCCTCAACCTCAGGTAGAAAGTCTGAAAGATCACCGAAGGCACTTTATGTACAGGAAGCTTCTTTGCTAAAAGAAAATTATTAAAAATTTAACTTAGGGACTTCCCTGGCGGTCCAGTGTTAAGACTTCACCTTCTAATGCAGGGGGTGCGGGTTCAATCCCTGGTCAGGGAGTTAAGATCCCATATGCCTCATGGCCAAAAAACCAAAAAAACATAAAACAGAAGCAATATTGTAACAAAATTCAATAAAGACTTTAAAAATGGTCTGCATCAAAAAAAGTCTTAAAAATTTTAATTTAATAATTAAAAATTATTTTAAAAATTAAAGCTGTAATTTTACGACATCTTATTCTTGACTTTTTAGGAATTCCTTCATGTTTCACACAGCCAGGCAGCTTTTTATTTCAGTTTAATGAGTCTTTGGAGATCACCTTTTGTGCACTTGTCCTAAGAAGCTGGGATTATTTATAAAGATGAACAGGACACAAGGTTTATTCTCAAGAAGCTTATAGTCATGGGAAAATCAGGCAAATAGAAGGAAAAAGTCAATAGCATTTGGTTACTGGAGGTGCTAGAAGGATGGTGGGGTCTCTGTCCCATAAGAAGCTTCCTCTGATCTCCCCAGGGAGAACTAAGTATTAAGGAAAAGTAGGATTTTGCTAAACAGAAGGACTGGGGAAAAGCAGAGAGAAGTGAGATATGGGGCTGTATGTTCAGGAATCTGCCAGGAGTTTGAAAGTTCTAGAACGTTTTCCTTATAAGGGAGCTGTTTTTTTACCTCTCAGCTCTGGCATCTGGTATCTCTGTTTACTGCTCTGCCCCCCATTCATTCTACTTTTTTTCTCCCACATTTGACCGTTATCGTCTGTGAGAAAAATGATCCACATTTGCTGTGAAACCATTCAAACGATGCCTAAGAATTTAAGGAAGAAAATGAAGAATAAATTTTATTGTTTATGATCCCACGTTAATATTTTAAGCGTTTCACATCTGTTTTTATTCTAAAGCACCGTGTTAAGGTAGACTTTTAAATTATACTGAGCACCTCAGTGACAGAACACGTGGTTCACTGTTTTCTCCTAGATGCTTGGCGGTATTGCACTCATTTTAGTTAAATTTCATAAACGGATGGATCTGTGAAAATTTAGCTCCTCAGCATTACGTCACACAAAATTCGAGGCCCGCAAATGCTTTTCAGTGTACCCTAAGCCACTTTCCCATTGCTTAACGGCACCTCTTTTTTCTCTCTTTCTCAATCTTGCTTGCAGTTTGGAATCACCAGTGGACCTCTTCCCCAAAATAGCACTGTGTGGATCTCAGAGATTCTGACTCAGGGAATTTGGGTGAGACTCAAGCTTCTATAGTTGTCAACCCCCCAGGTGATTTTAGTGTGGATCCAGATTCTCTCATTCTATGATTACCCTTGGGCTTTGGGATATTAGCATGGTCTCAACAACAAAAAAGGTGATTCCTCTTCGGCAGGACCAATTGAAGGTCTAGAAGTCACTTGCATTTAGTGACTTGACATATAACGTAGGCCACTGAGATGTATGTAGTTTAGAAATAGTGTTTACGGGGTGTGTGTAAGAATAATCTTTTACATGTGCGTAGTTTACAACGGCCTTGGATTACATGATCTCGTCTGTGTTTACAATAACCATGTGAAGTAAGCAGGGCAAGTATTTTTTATCTTCTCTCCCCTCTTGTTAGTTGTTCTTGCAGGTGATAACGCTAAGGCGAAATAATTCAGGTGCTTGCCAATAAGCTGAGGAACCAGGACTGCACCTAAGCCATCCAATAGGCAACTGGATGCTTTCCCTTACATTTCCTTTATATGGTTCAATAATGGTAAAATAATGATTCCAGGTCCTGTGCTAAGCAATTTACCAGTGGTTCTCAAGTCTCAACTTTGGCAGCGTATTGAATTCACCAGGAGATTTAAAAACTCCTGATGCCAAAGATTATAAATTGGTTGGCTGAAGTGTAGCCTGGGAAATCAAGAGCTTTCAAACCACTGATATATATAGACCCTTCCACTGAATCTTCTGAACACCAATATGAGGTTAGAGTCATCACCATTTTGAAACTGAGGAAACTGAGGCAGAGAAGCATTTAATCCAGCAGCCCACCAGGCCACCAGCTAAAGAATGGCAGAAGCCAGACCCAAAGCAAGGAATGAACCACTGTCTGTAGCTGAGTCACCATGTTGTTCTCTCACAATTTTTTTTTGTTGTTGTTGGTACGCGGGCCCCTCACTGTTGTGGCCTCTCCCGTTGCGGAGCACAGGCTCCAGATGCGCAGGCTCAGCGGCCATGGCTCACGGGACCAGCCGCTCCGCGGCATGTGGGATCTTCCTGGACCGGGGCACGAACCCGTGTCCCCTGTATCGGCAGGTGGACTCTCAACCACTGCGCCACCAGGGAAGCCCGTGTGCTCTCATAATTTTAAGGTTTTTACTGCAGATCTTGCAGCGTAAACTGCTGAGTAAAAAAAGTTTACCTATACTAACTGAAAAAGGAACCGAATTTAGAGTATTCTAAAAGCTCGAGAGCCACGGTCATGTCTGGGAATTAGCCTTAGTAGTCAGCAGCAGTGTATTTATTTGCTTATTTTGGCTTTTGTTTTGTGTGACTTTATTCATGAGGCTCAGGGCATCCGATAGTGATTCTCTAGCCCAGTGGCCCTCACGTTTAGGTACCAGAATCACTTTGAGGTTTTGTTAACAACACAGATTGCTCAGGTCCAATCCCCCTCCACCAGATCTCCAATTCAGTAGGTCCAGGGCGGGGCCTGAGAATTTACATTTCTAGCCAGCTTGCAGTTGATGCAGATTCTGCTAGTCTGGGCTCCACACTTTGAGAACCACTGCACTAGTCCAATGCCGTTATTCACGGAAGCCCAATGAGATGAAAGGCCAACCCCAAGGTCACAGATGATGGAGAAGTACACTTGCTCCTCAAGTGTTCTTTCCACAATATCTCATATCTCTGGGCAAGATGGGGGAACTTCAGAGATTTTCTTCTTACTCCTCCCCTAAAATTCAGCTTGACTTTAACTTGAGGGGATAAATATTGGTGTTAAAATTCTCTTTAGTGCTTTAGAAGCATCAGATTTTAGTTGGATTATACAGTCTAGAAAGGTGACTCATTAATACACCAGGAACTGCCCCTTGGGAATTTTTCTTCCTGTTGTCTTTCTCAAGAAGAGATGAGTACAGTGACACAGAATCAAGCTCGTAGGTAAATAATTCACTTAACTGAGACCACTCAGTGTCATCTAAGGTTGTAGAGTTATTTATCAATATGATTTTAAGGATTCAGAACTTGTAAACAGTTGTTCTAGAAGCTTTCTCATGGATGGCAAAGGTGAGGAGAAGGCAGGGTTTTGCCACCACTGTGCAATCCTTTCTTAAGTAAAAAGTGAACACTGGGTTTTCCTGGTGGCCCAGTGGTTGAGTCTGCCTGCCGATGCGGGGGACACGGGTTCGTGCCCCAGTCCAGGAAGAACCCACATGCCGCAGAGCGGCTGGGCCTGTGAGCCATGGCCGCTGAGCCTGAGCGTCTGGAGCCTGTGCTCCGCAACGGGAGAGGCCACAACAGTGAGGGGCCCGCGTACCGC
>NW_006799689.1:2336392-2344689 GCF_000442215.2 Lipotes vexillifer
AGGGAGGGGCCCGCGTACCGAAAAAAAAAAAAAAAAAAAAAGAAAGTGAATACTAAAAAATACTGTCAACCTTTTCTTTTTATCTACTGGGTGGGGTGAGGGGGCTGGAATTCAGCAATAACAATAATCCTTCCCTCATAAGTCAAAATACAGTTTCATTTAATGAGTAGTTCACTGTGGAAGAATAAATATATTAGCCCCATTAAAATAGTGGCAGGATTTCTTTAGAGAAACATTGAAACTCATTTACAAAAAAAATCAGCATGAATGTGACAATTTTTGCCCAAATCAGCTACCTCTTGGGAAAATATTTATTGAGGCCTTAAATGTCCAGATTACAGTACTAGACAGAGCCCAGATGATTAAAGCCCATCAAGAAGATTACTAAATGGAAAGCATAGAGACATAGGACAACCTACCTTGATACCAGCCAGTTAGACCCATTAGTGCAAAGCATTGTGGGACACAGAGAAGAAAGCCATTGATTCTGCCTGGGGACCCCTGAAGGAGGCTTAGAGAGGAAGAGGCATCTCAGGTAGCCTCAGAGGACTGGAAGGGTGTTCTGTCTACCCTGTGGATTGTTTTGCTAAACACCGTAGCTGACCAAATGAGAGCCAGAATTAAAGGAAAGGAGCACTTTCTTTGCAATACTAGAGAGTTTATTTATAAATATGTAACTTTCTCCCCCAGTAAGAGTACAGGAATTAAGTCTGGTGAAAAATAAACAGAATGTTTACATTTACATTCTGTACATCTCAAAATATTGATTGGGATTGAATAATTGAATAGGACTAACTGCTCAATCGATGGAAATGAGGCCAATGGTGGGGCTGAACTGGAAAGCTCTAACCACAGAAAGAGCCCATTAAAGCTAATATTGTCTCATTTAATCATCTTTGCTAATAGAGAAGACAAAATGTGGCCATGTTTCCTTCCAAGATCTTCTTAGCAATAATGTACACAGGCCCAGGAGCACCTGGCAGTATGCAATGCAGTCCCCTTCTGCAGCATTCTGGAAAGATTTGAGAGGTAAAATAGAATAATTCAGAAAAGAACGCTGATGTTTATAACGCTATTACATTATATAGGTTGATCACAGTTCTTCTTTACTAATGAGGAAATCTTGGAAACATTCCAGGCAAAATAAGGTGATTTTTAAACTTCATTTAAATCTTTACAAATTGTTTTTGCTTCTTTTTAAATGAAGAATCGTTTTGCTCCTTCTTAGGTCTCTTTTCCCTCGCTTAGATATTCTAGAATTAGACTATGGTTGCATTACTGTGAAACTTGGGGTAGAGAAACTAATCAATGAGGAGGTAGACCAAAGCTTTCTGAGTGAAACCAGTTGACAGAGAAGGGAAAATGAGACTTCAGTTTTCCTTTTTGTACTTTAAATTCTCACCAGCATTATATGTGTTTATCCCAGGAAACGTACACAGGGCAGTACAGCTCAGGCATCCAAAAGGTGTTTTTCCTCAGTGAGAAAGGAAGAATAAGGTGTATAACTGGTAGAAGCAGGTTTATTCCACTTTCCTAAAACAAAACTATTTGTTGGTGGACAAAAATGCATACTAGTGAATGATTTTCCATACTTCCTGCGTGTCTTTTTTTTTTTTTTTTTTTTTTTGCGGTACACGGGCCTCTCACCACTGTGGCCTCTCCCGTTGCGGGGCACAGGCTCTGGACGCAGAGGCCCATCGGCCATGGCTCACGGGCCTAGGCGCTCCACAGCATTTGGGATCTTCCCGGACCGGGGCATGAACCTGTGTCCCCTGCTTCAGCAGGCGGACTCTCAACCACTGTGCCACCAGGGAAGCCCAGCATGTCACTCTTACCTTGGAATTCATCCTAGACAACAGTTTTGCTACTTTTCCTTTTGGTATTTAGTGTGAAATGCAAAACAAAAGGTCCAAATTATCCTTTTTTCTTGCGTTATGCGGGCCTCTCACTGTTGTGGCCTCTCCCATTTGCGGAGCACAGGCTCCGGACGCGCAGGCCCAGCGGCCACGGCTCACGGGCCCAGCCGCTCCGCGGCACGTGGGATCCTCCCGAAACGGGGCACGAACCCGCGTCTCCTGCATCGGCAGGCGGACTCTCAAGCACTGCGCGACCAGGGAAGCCCCCTGCGTGTCTTTTTTAAGAGGATGCATCGAGATTTATGGGAAACCGAGATTAGGAGCACAAGAGATGTAGAAGTTAAAAAACAAGAAATTCAGGTCCTGACTTTGCAGCCTAACAACCAAATGTCTTTGGGCAATCAAATAAATTCTTCAGACCTCAGTTTTGTCATCTATAAAATGGGGATAATAATAATAGAGTTTCTCCCTGCTTCACAGTGTTGCTGTGAGGAACAAAAGATGCTTGTGTGAAACAGCTTTCATTAATGTTAAATTATAGCAAAAATATTAGCTATTCTACCTATTATATTAGAAGATTTTCTAAACAGCTAAACTTTTCTACCTGGCTGTATTTTAAAGCTGTGAAGATTGAAAAACCTTCTTCCTTTGTTAAACGTTGCTTCTTTACTTGGTGTTCCAATTTATCGAAGGGCGAATTAATCTGTTTCTTTTCTCACTAATGAAAATCGTCTTTGATTTATTCAGTTTTCTAATTCAAGTGGTAACTGAACTCCAGAAAAAAACGGTGTCTTTAATTATGTTACTTGCTTTTCTGTAACACAAAGTTTGATTGGATAAAGCTTGTGTTACAAATAGCTGTACACTTAGGGACAAACTACAGGTGAGATAAGAGCCCCCGGGGTTTTTATGTGAGTATTGTCCTCATGTCCCCCTCCCTGTCACCATTCCTGTTATTATCATCTACTAGCAGATGAGAAAGGAATTCTTTGTCTCACTCTTTTGCATCGAGAGTGTGGTTTTCTAGAAGATTCTTTTTGGGTCTCCCTGATAGGATGCAAAGTTGTATGTTCTCATCTATGTCTTCCTCTTGGAATGAAACCACCAAACAGAACACACAGAACTTGGATAAAGAATTACGGGCAGCAAAGAGAGGTAGAAAGTGGCCTAGAGGCAAGACCTTTGCCTTTTTCTGCTGATGAATTAATTCCCTTCTTCCTCTCCCGTAAGAAGAGAAATCCTTGCTGAAAGTATTCAGTGCTCTGTGCTGCTCCAGCATAAGACCACATAGAAATAGAAGATGTGTGGCCCTTCATGGGACCCTTGTCCACATTTAACCAACCAAGGAAACCCTGGAATCCTTAATATCGAAAATTGTATCTTATATACAAGGGCCAGTTTTGAATGCTTTTATAAAAGTAGTATTTGTTTTCAGGACATATCTGGGATAGCATGATTTTTAAATGCATTTCTGTCAGGTTAAATAAGAAAATGTTTTCATGTTACCCTGGTAGGGGTCACAGTTTTAGGTACTAATATGGCAGCTTTGTTTGTTTGCTTGCTTTCGTTTTGATAATAAATATTGTTTTTCATTGTCCAGTACTTAATCGTTATGAATATTTGGAAAACAGACAGATAGAAAGATGAGAAAGAAAGTGAACATTCCAAGTTGCCCCTTCTTAACTCTTCAGAGAATAAGCGGTGAGGAAATGCTAGAATACGTTGGTAGAGCAGGCTGCGGCCTCTCATGCTTTCTTCCCTTTTGTCTTTTTCTACCTCCCTCCTCTCCATTTACTCTTTTAAAATCACTTTATCTTTTTAAATTTCCCTACGTTACTCTAATAATCCAACTGGATTACAGAAAAGCAAGAAGTACAGAAAAGAAATACAGAAAAGCATTCCTCAGCATGCATTTTTGCCCACCAATCTTTCCATTTGGCAGCCTCTCTTAAACTGAATAATAATAAACTAATAACATTTGTCATCAGTTTATTCATTCATTCGCTCATCCAAAACATATTCTTTGTGTTCCTGTAACACTGACAGAAATGTTTACCGAGTTCCATTACTGGCCCTGGGGACACCACCAAAGCTGGTACAGTTCCACTAATGAGAGTTAGATAGGGGTTAGAGTGGGAAAAGGAGTGGCCATTTAATAAAAACTGAATCCCTAAAAGAAATGATAGTCAAATTTTCTCTAAAAGGACACCTAATTACCTGGGGAGAAGAAAGAGAATTTCTCTCTACTGATTCGTCCCCACTTCTTTTCTTAATATGTGACTCTTTTTTATCTTTCTAAGCTTTTGGAGAAAGTAGAGGACAATTTGGATATACACTTCAGTATTTGTCTCTTGGGATCAGATGTCCCTGGGCTCTTACTTGGGACCTTTGTCCTTAGAGGGCTCCGGTCTCAGCCAGAGTTCTATGCACTGGTATATAGTCAACAACTGTGAGAGTTACATTAGTAGCTTGTTACTATGTTAGCACTGGAAAGGGGAGAAAATGGAATCTTTTCTAATAGGAGCTTTTCTACTACCTGGGTATGTAACCTGGGTTAAGGCTCTTAACCACTCTGAGCCTTATTTTCCTCACCTGTAAGGTAACCAGGTTGAACTTGAAATCCCTACTGTCTCCCCGCGCCCCCCTGTAATTCCCCGTGGCCCAGACCTTCAGTTCTGCTGTAGGTTAGTGGCCATTCAATGTAACAAGAGCAAAGCCTTGTGAAGAAATTGAGTCCTTGGGGTATCTGATCAAAGGAACTCCTGGGTGAATGAGCTTGTACCAGGGATAGTAATAAAATCAACAGCTGCTATTGATGGGCCCGCTAGGGTGAAGGGTTGTGGAAGAAGTGTCCTAAAGAGACAAGGAAGAGCAATTTCTCTCTCCCGTTCTTGCTGGTAAACAATGTACAACTGAATGCTTTGGCGAGTCGGCAGAATTACTTAACTTTTCAAGTCTGTCTTCCGCATATTCAGGCCCAAAACGTGACGGTAGCTTTAAGGGGGCAACCTTAACTTTTCCCACTCACTACATGGAAACAATGTATATGTGGCAGCATTATAGCAAGCAGTTCATATCATTTTATGGCAAAACTTATTGATAGTGTCACTGGAGGAATATTTGCACTTCATTTTCTTTTCTATATTAAGTACCTTGAACTAGTCAAAGATGAAGGCCAAATGAATTGTCAATGTCAGTCTCTTCTATCTCTTTTTTCATTTAGTGAGATTTAAAAATAATATGGTTAACATTTATGGAGGGCTTACTGTGTGTAGGATGACAGTAAAATGAATGCTCTAAACTGAGCCACTTCTTTTTTGATAGAAATTTATTTATTGATTTATTTATTGGCTGGGTGCTGGGTATTTCTTTATAATTTTTATTTTTTATTGGAGTATAATTAAATAACAATGTTGTGTTAGTTTCAGGTATACAGCAAAGTGATTCAGTTATACATATACATGTACCTATTCTTTTTCAAATTCTTTTCCCATTTAGGTCGTTACAGAATATTGAGCAGAGTTCCCTGCACTTTTGAAAGTGTAAGGAGTGAGTACTGTAAATTTTTAAGCTAGGAAAACTGGCCCAAGCCGGAATGTCCTTGGCCCACTGAGTCATTTGGTCCCCCCCAACTAGGACTGGATACTGTGCTAAATTGGTTTAACTCATTTAATCCCCATAATGATTTTACAAGGTGCTATTACTGTTCCTCCCATTCAGTAGCTGAAGAAACTGAGACTTAGGTGGGTGATGTGACTCTTAAGTCCAAAGCCTTATCCCTCATAGTTGGAATCTGAAGCCAAGGCATGACTCCTGAGTAGGTCATTACCACCTGGCCAGAGGCTTTCCACAGTCACCTGACTTCTGCCAGGCATGACAAACACACACACTCCTAATTCATTCGCATTTCCTGGGGGAAGCAGATTTTTATCAAATGTATTCATTTATGAAAAGGAACCTCAGAAGTGTGTCAGAGAGTTCTAAGATCCAAAAAAAGCATAATCACCTCTTTAAGCCTCTTTATATGGACACCAGATGCTGAATATCTCACTTAAAAAAACAAACAATGCTGGTCCTTGGAAAATATGGACAAAAATGTTCATGGAAGCAAATAAGAAAAGAGAAGTTTCAAACAGTGTTGTTGTTCAAATACATCAGGAAAAAAATACTTTTGTGCTTTTTTGATGCGTCATGGATAGATCCATTTTTTAGCTTCAAATATACATTGAATGGAGTGATTAAGATGGATAATTTGATCATTTTACTAGTATCAAAGCAAGTACTGCTTACTCTGAAATCTGTCATATTTGTTCCACTTCTGCTCCTGTTCTCTCTCCATCCCTCCCCTGCCTTCCTCTCAGAGTTAAGCTACCCTTTATTTTGGACAACAGGATCACACACATGATTGAGTCAACAATTTATGGCTTTTAAAAATAGGGATTTCGTCCTCTCTTAGGTTTATTGTTTATCATAATCATCTTTCAAGTGAAAAGGCTAATTTACTCTTTCTATAGGAATATTTTAAGCTTGATTATCATAATATTACAGCTGCCTGAAAAGGTCTAAAACGGGACATTGACCTTGAATGTTTTCTGCATTTAGCTCATGGTGCTTAACATTCAGGAAAGAATATAACTGCAACTCATTTATTAACATGTAATCTCAAAATGTTAACTATTGCTCTGGAAATACACGCCATGCAGATTATAGGAAGCTTGTAGGATACGAAAAAATGCAGTTGGTATTTTATCAGGGTAAGTATGTTGGAAATACAACGTAACTAGAGTCAGTTTTCCCGTTGGAGCTACTGTAGTTTATACTTTAATTTTTACTGACATTTTACCATGTATATGATTAGCTTGACAAAATGAAAATGAAGTAATCCTGAATTAATTAAACAGAAACCGAATTGCCTCTTTAGTTTCTCTGTCTTCCTTTGATTCCCCCCCACCACCCCCCTCCCTGCACTACCACACTTTCACAAACACACTGGGAAAAGATTTTGGTGTATTATGGAGGTGAGGTAATCGCTCCCCAGAGAATGGGCTTTTTTTTTTTTACATAGACTCAGTAATTTGGGAATGGGATGGATTTATAGGACAAGATGTTTGTCAAAAGGAAAGGTTTTTATTAGTGTTTCTGTGGAAGCGATCACTTCAGTAGAAATGATTGCTTCTTGCCAATCGAGACAATAATTTAAATATCGAAGTCTGTGCCCTAGAAATGAAAGGCAACAGAAAATGAGGTTTGATGAATTGATAGAGGTTTGGTGGTGATATAAAGTAGTCATACTGACTTCGAAAGATGTCTTTATGTTCCCAGTGGGAAGGTGTCTTCTTAAGCAGGTTTATAGCATAAAAAGAAAAATCCCAAAGCACAGATGAGGAAACTAGCGACACAGAGGCACACAGCTCATGAGGGGGCAGAGGGGAACCTGGGGTACAGGCCTCTGCTTGTCCTTCAGCGTTCTTTTTCCAGGGATGTTCCTTGTGGGTTTTCTTTTGGAGTTAAAGATAGTAGTTTGTAAAAGTCTTGGTTTGCTTTTTGTAGTATAGTCTATTATACTACACACGATATATCACAGGCAGCAGGGAAGATGGTTCCAAAAGTTAAATAGCTTTTCAAAGGTTTTATGGTCTTGAAAAGATACGCAAAAGTAGATTACAAGGCAATTTGAAAATCTAGATTTGTGATGCCTTGTTTAGTTTGCAATATTTAACAAATGGCAAATGTGCAATATAAAATCAAGATTTGCTGCAGAAATAGTGTGGCAGCTATAAACATCTTCATACAGATGAGTCCTGTTAATTTTCAGAGAAGGAAGATGGGGACTAAAAATAGCTATTAGCATGCAGTGATAGCAGGACTAAGCATTCTCACCACCTTCTAGCAGCATAAGAATTCACTGTTAGAATGTTTTAGGAAATGGTTCCGGACTCAAATACAGTAAAATGTCTGGTATAGACAACAGGAATTTACCTTTTGTTTGCACTTGAGTTTTGTTTGTTGCCATTTCATTCTTTCAAATGGAAATGAAGGATATTTTCTGCTTGGTGTCTGTGCTTTCATTGGGGCCTGAGAATGAAGTTGTTTGGATATTAAGCTGCATTGTTTAAAGAAGAAGAGATTGAAACTATGCCGTGTGGACCCTGGGTCTGATGCCTAATAGACTGATATTAACTAATTTGTTAATATTCTTTGTGAAACACTCATAGGGATCCTTTTGTCTGGTTCCATTTATCCTGCTTTGGGTAGACTCCTTGTGGTAAGATTGTGAAGTGTATAGACTGGTGGGCAAAAGTGTTTATTCTAGGCTGTTTATCTGTTCACTTGTTTCGTGCTTTTTTTTATTTTCCCCAAATCCTTTGTAGTTGAGATTCTTAAAGGCTTATGCTCAATATTGCACATGGTGTGTTTATTTCCTGTGATTGTCCACTCTTT
>NW_006799689.1:2344699-2376697 GCF_000442215.2 Lipotes vexillifer
TTCCTCCTTCAAGGTGAAAAAGCTCTGTGACTAGGGAAGATTCTTGAGATGACTATGCTGTGTGTTTATAAAATATTCTGGAAGCTGTCTCACAAGTTTAGTGCAGTCGATATTAGTTTAAATTGGTTAAACTGGATTCAAGACAGTAGGTGTAATCTTAGGTCCTTGACTTGTAGAGGTGACACATTGATCCCGAGGGAAAATAAACCAGCTCTACAAACCTAGTGCACTTCTGGTCATTCAGAAAGCTAGTTCAGTGGACACTGCACCTTGCATAGATGAAATACGGTTAGCGAAAGATCTGTGGAGACCACACCGTGTATGTTTGTACATGGATCTCTGTGAGCACAGAAAAAAGACTTACATATGAATATGAGTCTAAATATGTTTAAAAGTAGATACCAACACAGTCAAATGGTTCATAATGGGTCAAATAAGTACCCTACAAGAAATAAGAAAATTCTGGGAAATAAAAGATAACTCTCATGAAACGTGGTGACTTAACGTCCATCTGTAAATAACTGACTACAAATCTTGTCTTTAAAAGGCCATTTCAAAGGAGTAATAAGTAGGTTCTGTCACAGGATGATAATGCAAAGAAACTGAATAGAGTACAGTATTCTGCACAGGTATAAGATCTGAATGTGCTGAGTACATTAAGATCCATTGAGTACATTAAATAATTTTTATTTTTTTTAATGTCCCTGGACAAAATAAGAATGAAACTTTTATTTGCTGTATCTTTTTAAAAAAATGTATGCAACTGGATTAATTAATTACCCTGAGAATTTTAGTTTATTCACAAATCAAGGTAGGAATCTTTGAATCAAAGATGTTTTTCTGTCTTTGTAAAGCAATATTTCCCTACTTCTTTTGTTGTATTTTAGAAAAATCATGTTTCTTTTTCAAATGCCTTTTTATTTTATTTTTTTAAATTATAAAATGATTACATGTCTCATTTTCAATAGAATAGACAAATCTCTTTTTTCCTTCCGAGGTGTCTGCAGAATGCTTGGATTTTCTACATCTCAAAGCTCTTTTAATTCACTGCTCACAACCAAATTTACATCTTAATTGCTGAGTTCACATTTAACAATATAGACAGCACAATGCTACTGGTAATTAAGCTTTTACTACCTGCTTTTGTACAGTATTCTTAGGCACAGTTTTTGCTATGTGAGTTCTCCACTAGAAACTGGTATGCATTTAGACCACAAATAAAAGGCATCAGGCCCATATCTTAGATATGGCTAAATACATGGCAGGGAAATTGCTTTCTTCTGTTGGGGGGACCAAATCATATCTGGCATTTTTATATTCTGAATGTTAATGTGGCTGTTCTAGTTTAGTGTTTTGTTTTTTAAAGGCCTAGAACATTTGAGAGGCTGAAAGACCGAGTTGAGTTGTGATCTAGTAAATTTAACACAGACTGGATATCTCAACTAATTTATTTTGATCTCAAAGATTATACTATTTATATCATGTAGGACTAATATGCAGTAGAGCTGAATTATATCAAAATTTCGGGTCATAAGGTAGCAGTTATCTCTTTGCCATAAATAGCTGGTAGCTATTCCATTGTACATTTGCTAGTATAAAAAAAAATCCTGTATTTAAAAATAGGACTTAAGAAAATTCTTTGTTATATGGAAACTAAAAACAGGCTTATACACTGTTGGAGAAAAAAGACCCTTCTCTTATATTCTCTTTCCTTTAAAAAGCACTTCTGTTTGAAACTAGTCCTTATAATGACCAGACTGTGTGATGATTTACAAAATGTTTCTGGGTTGATTTTTTAAAGCATTCAGCGTGTGTTATATGTTATAATTATATAAACTGCATTTTATTTGAAAGATGATGTTTGGGGTAAAAATCATATATACTTGTATATGTCTCCCAGTTTGGAAGCTTACATTGAAATAAGTATATGATTAAGAACACTTTTAGTACACCAGTTAGTAATGCTCTCCCTACAAAAAAAAAGAAAAAAGAAAAAAGAAAAAAAAGAAAAAAGCAGTCTTTATTTTGTCAAAATGCATTGAGACGGTTTCAATGTACTACTTACCCTATGGCCCTCAGTGTCCCACCCCTGAAACTGGAGCAGCCAATTTGTTCTGCAGTGGTTTACCTTTGTTTTGAAAAGCTATGCATTGTATATCTATAGGTAGAGAGACAGAAGCAGGTAAAGAAATGTTTACACATAGAATTTACATAGGCATTCTCGCAAATTGCATTGAGGCACGCTTTCCTCTTCTGTAGTTGTGTAAAACTGCATTCCACCTCAAAGATGACGATCCCACTTCACATGCCCGAACAATTTAGAAAGCATGTCTTGGATTTTTTTTTTTTTTTTTTTTTTTTAATGCCCAGTAGGGATCAGGGAAACAGGCAACGACATGAGGACGGATCAATGAGAAAGTACAGCACTAAATAAGAAGGAGCCCCCTCCCGTGGAATAAAACACAGACTACGGCAGGACAAACTTCATTCTCTACCTTCCGCAGAATCCTTTCCCAAATTAACTGAGAGTCTGCGTGAGTTCTTCTGTGCAAGGCAAAAGAGATCTTAGGTGAGAAACCCAAGACACATCCCTCCAGTGCTTAGAGGGTTAAATTAGTTAGGTTTCTTTTCTCGCTTCCCGGGGCGGGGGGTGGGGGGAGGGAGAAAAAAAGATAAGGAAAAAAAAAAAAAGAAAAGAAAAAGAAAGAAAGAAAGAAAAGGCAGAGCCCGGTATCTACGGGCAGCGTTTCGGTCTCCGGTCCTCGCTCTCTTTTTCTCTCCCGTTCCGTCGCCAGCCCCTTCGCGTCTCTGCACCCTCCGTACCTGCCTGCTTCCGCGGCGCCTCGCAGCCTCCAGTCGCCTCCGTCCTGATTGGGCGGAGACCCCCCAATCGGCTGCGCGCCTGGGCCGGTGGGACTGCATATGTTAAGCTCTACTTCATATTAATAAGCTCCAATCGGGGCTTTAAGTCCTTGATTAGGAGAGTGTGAGAGCTCTGGTCCCAACTGGCTGTGCCTATAGGCTTGTCACCAGGAGAACATTTGTGTTAATTGCGCTCTGCTCTGTCAAGGAAACTTTGATTTATAGCGGGGGTGCGCAAATAATGGTTGCCGGTCGCACATGGATTCGGTAGAACTTTGCCTTCCTGAATCTTTTTCCCTGCACTACGAGGAAGAGTAGGTACCTTTTTCTTTCCTTTTTAAAACTCGTCCTGGGGGTGAGAGTGTGGGGTGAACGGAATGGATCTTGGCGCACGGATTCAGGTAATGCCCTGGGTATGTCGTGCGCACGAGCGCTTGTTTGTGTCTGTCTTGTGCCTTTTGTGTTGAGGGTGATCTCCTAATTCAGTAAGTCGAGAATTGTTCTCTGACTACAGTGTTACCTTTGAGGCAAAGCTCAGTGACTGTCAGTAAAACAGCTGGGTGACAGTCACTTCTTATTCAGGTGCTAAGAATAGGCACTTGGCACAAATGCTTAGTGAACTGTTAAAATGCATCTTTTACTAGGACCCATTTTCCCAAGGAAAAATCTTTTAAAATACAGGATTCAAAATGATTTATACTATTGAGTGCCTCTTATGTATTTGCAGTTTGACAGATATTTTCAGCTCCCTGTCATTTCTTACCGCGCAGAGTTAGAGGCAAAATTGCATATTTACTAATTCTCCTTCAGATAACAATTTAAAAACTAGCCCTGTGCAATCCGGGGCTAGAATAATGTTATTTGCATGGTTAGCATTAAGTCAGCACTTAACTGACAAATCAGTCCATTAAGTAACATGAGATTTTAACACATTATAAATATTTAAGGGGAGGAAAAAAAACTAAGGAAGAAACAGTAGTGTCTTTCTAAATTTCCCCTTGAATAGACAATGCTGAGATTGTGGATTTGTTTCGTGTATCGTGTCCAGAAAATGCAGAAAAGTACTTTTGTCCTTAGATGCAGTTTAATTGGTATTTATTAATATCTTTATGCACATGGAAATATACATATTTGGATCGCTCAAGGTGGGGGACATGTGAGTAGGGGGTAAAAGGAGTAAATTAGGCATTCTTGTGTAAATGAGTGGGTCATAAACTTAATTTCAACCCACCGTTGAAATATTAGTTTATCACGGGAGCTGTCACTGGTTCCTCTTTCTGTTGAGTCAGTTGTATGGCTTTGCTTTCCCATTACAGTAATACCAACTGTTATAATTCTGAAAAGAGTGCTCTTGGCAAACGTTTCTCTCTATAGATTGTGAAGAAAATATAAAACTCTCCAGAGGAGAGGGTCGTGCATTGTAGGTAGATGTCCACCAGCGGTCCTTAGTGACTGCATATTGCCTTGGTTTGTAATTAAGCAAGAGATGAAAAGTGACTTGCAGTCTCAGTGGCTCCTCGTGTGTGTGAGTGTGAGTGTGTGCGCGCGTGTATGTATGCATGCTTGCACACATACACACTCACACAAGGGATATTAGCCAAGGGATGGACTTAGGAAGAACTGAAAGGTTGGAAGGCAGTGCTTGCGTCAGTAGTAAATACTCCAAGGAAGAAACAACCTTAAATTGTGTGAAAATATAAATGAAAAATAAACAAAGGTAGGACTGCCCACTCAAGTGAAGTTTGAAGGTGAGTGCGCTGGAGGCTGTCCCACTGGAGAATTTCATATGTCTTCATGTCAGGAAGAATGCATTATCCAAGCTCACCCAATTCTGAACTTTCTCTCATAAATAAATAAACAAAACAAACTTTAACCCCCACCCCCCACCCCCGGGCTTCTTTGTAGTTTCCTCCAATTTAACTTCTTATAGCTAATTTGAATAATTAGTTTAGATAAGCCTCTTAAAGCAGACACATTTAAATGAAATCAGGACACATGTCCTTTTGGCTTTGGCGCAAGATTCAAACTAGCTTTCTTTTTGGCTCAATTAAAAGTCATCTTTAAAAAATACAGATTTATTGTTTGGATGCAGTTCTGATGGTTACGTGGTTCACCGGACAGACAGAAAGATCTCATGCTTAGTAACGCATCTGCCTCTCTGTCTCAATTAATAAACCACAGAATTTATACATGCTATTAATATTCATAGTAAAGTGTGCCGGGTTAAACCCCATCACGTGTGAGTATACATTGAAATGAAACCAGAGTTATGCAGTTTCAGGGGAGAATATTGGACAATTTCTGCTTTGGAAGCTGTTAAAAAGATTCATGCAATTTATTGGCCACCATTAGGAGAGCCTAAAATGTTAACCTATAACTATGTATTTTTTATTTTAGGAAATGTGCCAGCACATTAAAGAGCATAATACTTGAAAGCTTGTTTCACATTTAATAGCAGTAATAACTGATAGCATAAATAGATGAAAATAATATATCTGCTCATTTTGACATATGTGTCAGTCTAATCATTCTAAATGAGTGTGCTCATCACATGATTCCCTTTCAACCTCTGATTAAAATGTAACATTGACTACAGGATTATAGAGCGGACTTAATTTTACTGACTGTTTTAACAGTTGTCACAGCTGCTGGAAGAAGGAAAGGCAATTGAAACACTCCAAAACAGGCAAGGCGAGGAGGGAACAGTTCAGTAAATTTCAGCCTGATCATGGAAAGCCAGACATCCAGAATTAAACAGATTTGTGTTTTAAGATTCCTGTTTGGAGCGATGCAAGTTTTATTTTGTAAGGTTTCCTCTTTCTTTTTCAGGGTTTTGCTTCTTTTCTCTGGCTCATCTCTCCCTGTTAAAAGCTAAAAGTAAATTGAAATACAACTATCCAAAAGTAATACTATAATGTCAAAAAATACATGGGATAAAAATAGGCAGGAAGGAAAAATGTATGCAATGACAGCAACAACAAGAAGCCTAAACCAGAGTGGATGCAATTGTTTTTAAAAAGATGGGAGCTTGCCTAAGTCACTTCAGATGTGATTTTATTTGAGAACTATGGACAGAGTCTTTATTTTTCTAAGAAGGAATCCTTAAACTCCAGACTTGGAGCTCATATTACTTTTCCTTCCTGTTTCTTTTCTGTAAATCTGTTGAAAACACCTGCAGCCTTAAAGGTAGGGGTTTTCAGATGATTTCTTTGTGAATTGCTGGAAGTGACAACCAGCTGCACTTAGGGGTGAGTGTTCCTAGGCTGTAGAGTCTCGTAACCTTGCCCATCACATCACTAAAGTGAACAGATTAATTCTATTTCTCTAAAAATTAAATAACTACTGTACATATCCCAAACTATATATAGTCGAAATAGCCAGACAGTGTGGATTATGTAACGTATGATTTTTCTCCTTGGAGTAAGCAAAAAAAGTGTTCTGAGTTAATGGAATCAATGTTGGATGGGAGTGGTAAGTGCTGGGCACCCCATGCTTCACTAGCCCTTTGTGTCAGTGTATTTATGTATTACCCTGTACAGATTGGGTGGTAAGTTTAGAAAGCCTCCTTTTACAGAAAGGGCTGGAAAACAGCTCCCCATTTCCTGGTCCAGAGGCAAGGGTGATGGCGTTGGCTGGTTCTTATAGCGATGGGTTTCTCATCTTCATGTGTTTATGGCACTGCTGCTTTATTTACTGAGCCTAGTGTGTTGCAGCGGTAATTAACCCATGTTATTAGCAAAGCCCTTGTGAATATCCATTAATTCTCTTGCATGGATGATCATTTTTCCAGTGTTTTCCCCCCAATACGGTATCATTGTTCTTTTTTCTTTTTTTTAAATTCTAAATTGATGGCCTTTGATATATTTATTTGATCTAATCTGACCTGGGATGTATATTGGCCATCTTATAAAGAATGGTATTGTAATTCAGCTTTAAGAAATGCTAACAGAAGCCAGAGGAAAGATTTTTTGCTGTTCTTTTCAAAGCAAAGAAGAAAATAAAGGCTTAAAAAGAAAATAATGCAGGAAATTAGTTTTAACTTCAAATTTTCCAGATCTTAGAATTTATGTTATTTTGTGCCTTTGAAGTCTTTTAATCAGATTTCTACTGAGTTAAGAATACTTTAGGCATTTTTGTAAAATATCGAGCCAGCAGAAAAATACTTGTGCTTCTTGTGCTGAAAAAAGATAAGGACCATCTCATTAGCTGGGGCCATACTTTTGCAATTAATTTTAGGTCCGTGGTGCTATTCATCAAAGGGGGCAGGTAACTTCTCTATGAGTCTGTTTAACAATATTTTCACAATACCTCACTCTTGCAAGAACTGCAGACAAAGAAGAGGACGTTCTTTGGGAAGGTAGGCATAATGCCGAACCTCAAGTCTGTATCACTTGTGAAAAATTCCTCAACATTTGTTTTAGCCTAGTGACTAAACAAAGTATTTCTTTGTTTGACTTCTAAAGTGCTCTTCAGCACTCAATGTTTTGCTTATATTATTTCATAAAATAAATTAAAATCTGTGCTTATGGTCGATACTTTGTCATACAAGTGGCAATTGATAGCCGTGATTTCTATGACACCAATTAATATCAAATAAACTTTTGAGAATCACCTATCAAGCATTTTGAAATAAGAGGACAGCATCTCACTAGAACTTTAAAGTCATTGCAGCAGATAAGCTATGCTCTGAATTTTGCTTCATAGCAAATTCATGGAAGAAAGAAACAATACAGTGTTGATCTGGTATAAGTGCATATGAGCTCTGGCCCTAGTCAGCTCTCTGGAGAAAATCTTTGATTACCCTGGCCCAGTTTGTTCAGTTTTTATCTCTTTTACATCCACTGGCCTTGTATTAAATTGTCATTGTCCTTAAAGCACATGAGATAGAAATGAATTGCTGTTTTCTACATTCTCTGACAGTGAAATATTTAGGTTCTTTTTCTCCAGTCATACTTATGTGTGTACTTGGTAGTCCAGGGATGACATCCAGCATCTCTGCTGCTTGACATTTTTTCTTACTGCATTTTGTATGTTTTGCTGTTGATTATTGTTTTCATAGCCATGTGTATATGGATGTCCACAGTCTATACCTTTATAAATAAAGATACACATACACTACTTTAAAATCCAAAGCAGTCAATAGAATATACCACGCACACGTGTGTGCCTTTGTGTGCATGTATAGTATGCATGTGAAATACATATATATACACGGGAAGAGGTATGTATGTAGAATATAGGTATGGTGCTGAGAGTGTTCATGTATATTTATATAATAAAGTGTATTTTAAGTAGTTTTCTAATCAGTAAGTGTCCAGTTAAATTTGCCAGGCATAATTTTAACCTGGAATTAGTATTTCAGGTATTTACCAAGTCTGATTTTAAATTAAATTGGTTTAACTACTATGTAACAGACAGGTAACAGGTAACCTAATACATTAATTTGTTTCTGATTTTATAAATTGTTAATTATTATCATTTTAAAATTCAATATCTAGAAATCATAAATAATTTGTAAAATAGGAAATAAGCCACTAGTACTAAATACATAATTTAATGGTTTGGGCCCATATCCAAGAAACAGTTTTGAATAAGCTCTTGGCTACACTGTTTCCTTATACAGTTGGGCCTGACAAATATATCTAAGTATAAACATGATACTTTTAAATAAATGCAAAATATGAATTTCACTTATCCTCACTACATAAATGTCATTTTCTTTTTTTTTTTTTGCTAAAAGCACATAAAGAAAATTAGTAAGTATTTTATCCATATAAAGTACATCATAGATTTCTGAATTTCTGAATTTTATTCTAAGAGGTAAGTTTAAAGGTCTGTGATTTTGATTAGTAAATCTGAATGAGTATTGAGAGAAACCATTTATCCAAATGCTCTTTCTATTCAAATTCTTGTTCTAATTCATATTTTGTTTAAATTCCTAGATTCATTTCCTACCTTTATTTGTTTGTACAGTACTTTAACAAATTTAACGTTTCTCGTTTTTAAAAAAAATCCTGCTGTTTCTTTATGCCAATCCGTCTGCTGAAAGTTAGCTCCTTTATTATCTGAGGGTGTCAAGTGACAGCCTTCTGCCTTTTGAAGGATTTACCTGGCATCTTATTCTTGTTTCAAGTTCATTTTAGACTTCTACTTTCGAAGTCTGGGAAACCTAGCTAATAAGAATAATTTCCGTTCAATTATAACAAACACATCCTTCCTCTCTATGTTTTTCTTTACAGAAGTGCCAGATGTTTCTTTTCCTCTGATTTGGACACTGTTTCTCAGTATTTTCCAAATGTATTTTCTAATCAATTATACAAAACCATCAGATTGAGAAGGTTTAGATTGTGTGCGCGCTGTGTATGTGTACTATTGCATCCCCCCCTTTTAACTTTTTTTAAAAAATTTTAAACGTTTGGAGGGAACTTGCTTCTTATGTTGATTTTTCAAATATTTTGCCATTTTAATTGATGGCAATACATGTATATTTGGAAGATAACTCACTAAGGCAAAGCAATAAAAGAAAAAGTATAGTTTTAAATAAATTGGCTTCTCATTGGCCAATTAAAGTCCATTTCAATATACTGGCATAGATCTATGTGTGCATTTGATTATAAATACATAGCACGCAACACTAGCCATTAGAAATGCAGCCTCTGGCTATATGGAATTCTTTCGCACAATATAATAAATAAAAACACTGGCTTTGGGCATTTAAAATCTATTAAAAGAGTTGTTTAAAGTGTTAAACTCATGGAGAGCCTACCTAAGATCAGATTACATTGTAAAAAACGAACTTGGAAGCAAATTTATATTTTGATTATCAAAGGCAGTCTCTGTCATATGCATTCCTCTGGCCTTCTCATCTTGCTTTGAGTGAAACAAAATTGCATATATACGTTTCATCATTTTGATTGGAAGTACACATTATGTATAATATGCTTTGGCAGCACTTACCTAGCCAAAGAAAACAAATTAATATTAGCCACACTAAGGGCTGTCAGGCATATCACAGACGTATCAATTTAACTTTGCTTCCTCATACACCTCCGCAAACAGTTGCTTAAGATGGTACTAAATAAAAGGGAAGCTACCAATAAATTCTCATATTGTATTAGAGATTGATGGCTAGTAGAAGTGCAGTGAAAACCAGCGTGTTTGCTTACTTCTCTTTAAAACTCTAACTGTGGGAATACAGAAAGCGTAGACAGTAATGAGTTTTGTTTTAAAAAAAAGAGTATAACTGAAGCTTGTTCACATCTTTTTACTACCTTGGAAGTAATGGGATAATAATGAGATTTACTTTTTTAAAAAGTCTGAAGTGGTGAGTCTTGGTTGCTCTTATGTGTGATGTGTATAAAGACTTTTAACAAGTGGAGAGTCAGAAGCATCAGCCTTGCCAGTCCACTTTAAACAAGGGACATTTCTTTTTTGTTGCACTTTGCATACATTTTCTGAGAAAGAAAAAAAAAAATCTTGTTCCTTCTTTTTATCTGGCTTATTCAATAGGCAAAAAAAAAAAAAAAAAAAATGAAATTTAAAAAAGTAAATCAAGAACTTAGGCACAGAAAACAGGCAGAGGCGTACTGAATTCTTTTTTTCTCCTCCATGATCAGAATGGTATCTTTGTATGTGATAATTCCTTTTTCATCTGCTCTAGGAAGATTTTACTCATTTAAAATGCTTTTGAGAATTTAAACAAAGGACTCGTTAAATAAGTACATTTACTTTCTTTTTAATACAATATGAGTAAAAATGTTTGAAAAGGTGTCCTTTTCAAGGCAGTTAAAATGTTGTTACAGTTCATACTTACAAGGATTTCTTTTGCTTTGAAAGGAATATCTAAAATTATGTTCAGAGTGAGCAAAAATAGTGAGTAATATAAAAAATTATAGAGACTAAGGGACTTAAGAGAAAAATTCAAATGTTCGGTGGTTCAATCAATGGTCCTTTGCCCTCCATAATTCCAGATTATTGTAGTACTTTCACTTCTCCACAAGCGTAAGATGGCCATGTTAAATTGTATTCATTTTTTCCATAAATGAAAGAATACTCTAACAGTGCTTTCTTCACAGCCATTCATCTATTAAAACAGATCAGATATTTTGAGGAAGAATATCATACCCGTAACCAACTATTCATGGCCAAAGAAAGGGAAAGATATATAGGAGAAAGTGATTGTATACAGTTGCTTCTGGGTCCTATGAAATGACAGAAGCATCCCTTTTATCCACAGACTTAAATGAGACCTGCCTCATCAGTCTTGGGATCATAGTGTCACAGATGGAAAGGCAACCATCAGCTGAATTGTACTGAACTACACACTTGGCTAATTCATCTTATTGCCCTCCTCATCTAAGGAAAGGCTCATTCTGTTCCTGGAGTCTAGACAGAATCAGGGGTTGGGCTCAGGTGGGAGCATGTGGCTGCCTTTTTCTGTTCTCTTGTAGCCATTCAGCAAAGGGAGGTGAGGAACAAATGGGCAATTTATGCACAGAAGCCCAAGCAGAGATTCTTAACTAGGGTCAGGAATTTATTATTCAGTTGTTGAAGTAAAGTTCATATTTCTCTTATGTTCTAGAAATATCACTGTTGTCTTTCATGCTCCAAAGAGCTACCCAGAAATGATTAGGGATGTCTCTCAATTTGTATGAACCATGAACTAGGGTAAGCATTTTGTACCAGACAGAAATGGAGAGCAGATCATCCACTTATGTTAGTCTGGAGGATGATTCTTTTTTCATACCTTTATATGGAACTGTTCAGTTGGTTAAGTCTGAAGAATGAGAAAAATGATGAGGTTAAACACTCAAATTGTATTTTTGTATTTTTTAATTTCCTTATAGTGAACAAAACTTTAATGTCTAAAGCATTTATGAGGGTTTTAATGATTGGAAAATCTGTGCTGAGAATGTGGTCACCATATGTTACAGCCTTGCTTTCTGTCATGTCTTCAGTGTATGGGGTAAGTTCGGTGATACTGTCTGTTGTCTTACTTTGCTTAAGTTGTAGAACCTTTCTGCCCCACATTGAAATAACCTGAAATATGGGGAAGTGCCCGTTTGGTTCTTAAAAACTTTCCTGAACCCCCTCCATCCCAGCAGCATTTTCTTTTAAAATTGCTGTTTTTCTATTCATCTGTTTTGCTAAAGGACTGTTTACTTTAGTGAAAGGTAAGTGCATGATATTCATGCCGATTTGCATACACAGTACACTTTATTCCCCCAACCCACCCCGAATTCCAAAGAGATTGCCTTGAACTTTTCATATTTGTTTTTCTTTCGTCTCTGTTTGTCGTGCATTCTAGTTGAGTGCTTTTATAGTGTTTTCTTGATTGTTGTCAGTTTGGGGTACTGCTACTGACATTTTTGTTAAGTTAATGTCACAGCAGAAAAACCTATAGCAAACTGGAATCTGGCGACAGCGCGCGGAAGATACAACTTCTGTTTGATTGTGTGTAAATACAGTTAGTTAGTTGGGGGTTTATCAGATAGCTTGGCAGAAAGAGAGAGGAGCCGTAGAAACTGTTTTCAGTAACTGTGCTGTTCATACACCTGATAAGATGGAGAGAGCTTTTCGAAATGCTGATAGTCTTTGAATAAGAAAAGGATAATCACTTCTACTGGCACCAGCTTATCGGGAGTGAGGTAAAATGCCAACACTTTTACATTAGCGAAAGTAAATGTTTTAGACACTCTGTGCCTTTTTTCCTTCAAGTTAAATAGTAGGGGTGCTTTTGAGCGTGCTATAATGAATAGAAGGATTTATTACCTGGACGAAATTACAGGTGAATCTGTTGATAAAGGAACCCGCAGCATCAACAGCAGCTTCTCTGATAAGCAGGTGCATCTATGTGTACGTTCTCTGGAGAAATTATTTCTTTTTCCACTCCAATTCCATTAACCATCATTTCTGATGTTCGAAGATGCAGTTATGTCCTGTGCCAATCGAGTCTCCTTGTTTACCAGCAGATGGGTGACAGGCATTTGAAACTTAGCTTATCAGACTTGGAAAATGCTGGTGTGACCTACTATGTAAGTTGGGGCATCTTTACATTTCTATCACTTAGTGCTGAAGCAGCCAACTCCTATACAAGAAATCGTACTTTTTTTCCCCAGGAATGGAATGAGATTCATTATAAATTTAGGATAGGTTAATGAGATGATAAATGCATTTGGCCAAGTAGTTGTCCATTTTAAAGCAACTCCCCTTAAAAAAGAGAGAGATTGGTTTTGTGCTTCAGTATAAACCATGAACTTTCCCTGGCTTTCCCCTTTTCTCTTCTTTGTAATTTGATGCCTACAAATAATTTGGCGTATTCAGATTTGATAAATGGTAGTGCAAGAGCAGATTGATTGATTTTGGATTACTATTGATTACTCTCCATGAGATCACTGTGACACACTCGAATCAATAGTATTCGATTAAGCAAGGCACCACCGTTCTATACATCCAGCAGCGGTGGGGAATCCAGGAACAGAATGTTCACAAGCTGATAAATTGACAAAGCGTTCAGCTTTAACTAGCCCTTTGTTCAGCACTAGTTCCTTAAAATATATTTCATTGGAAAGTTCGTTTTTGCAACTCTGGGCCTTTCTGTGTAAGAAAGGTCATCCGTTTAAGGTTTATTAAATTTTAAATCAAAACAACTGGGCTCCATTTAAGATGTAAAATAATTTAAGTACTTACTGCAGGCAACCTTCATGCTTTTGAGCCGTCGCTCAGAGGTTTCATTCTTTTACGAAGATGTCAACTGTCAACATAAAAATGCATCACTGGCAATGTAATTGTTTAAGGTTCAAACTGAAATGAAAATTCCTGCCTGAGGAAAGCACTATCCTCCAGCTAAGGTGGTCTTCACTTTCTTCAGAAGTGGGCAAACTTAGGAGCAGCACAGGGAGGCCGCGGCAGGTAGCACACCTTGATCAATTGCACAGCCGAGGCTCCTTTTTTCCCCATCCTATCTGAGGGTATTCATCACATCGCCAATACTACATGCAAAACACTAAATATCATCTGATCTGAGAGCTGCCACTGCTGCTGATACACTGAAATCTTTCTGTCTTGAGCAAACTTACAATTTGTCGCTGGGGGGAAAAAAAAGATCATCCATGATTCAAGTCCTTTAGCGAAGGACCTCAAGGATGAGATTTTCCATCCTATGCCATCAATGTGTAGTCTTGGCCCTTGGGATGAAGCATTTGCTCTTTTGTTATATGGGATTGCCAAGTTGCTTCTCAAAAAGGCAAGCCTTAGAGTGAACATTCCATTGAATTAGTGGATGGTCTAAGGTGCAAAACTTGATTTTCAGTGAAATTTTGACAGCTAGGGCTTGTGTACCCCAAATCTTAACAGGCTCAAGTCTTGAAATATACTTCGATAAATTTTCTCATTTTGATAGTGGGTTTAAAAAAACCCAAAATGAATCTGAGGTGGCCTTCTGAGGGAAAATGAGGAGGAAAGTCAAGTTTGGAGTTATGAAATTCCCCGACAAAACTTCAGGCTTTTTTGCATGAAAGTGAGATACTAGGATTCTAATTAAATTTGGTTGAACCACATGAAATGGCCGTTTTTCTAGGTCAAGGAATGGTCGGATATCAGCAATTTTGTGTGATTCCACATAATTGAATTTATTCCTATACTGTCCATATCCCATAAACAAATTGAAAGCAAAAACTATATTTTTAATTTTAGGGTGGGCTGTGTCCGATTATGAAAGACACATGAATTCTGTCTGCAATTATAGCAAGTATATTACAGTATCATTTTTTGACAACTATTTTTTTCTTCAGCACCAGTAGAGAGTTCCCAAGAACACAGTCTTATACACACTGAAAAAGTGTGCGTTTATCTGGCTTCTCTCCTGTTGTAGCCAAGCTGCTTCTGAGCATCCCTGTAAATTTCTCACCTGCCGAGGGAGAGTATGGCACAAACAACTGAGTTAGGCTCGAGGACTGACCTTCCAAAACAGCCCGTTGCTCAGGGTAAATAGTTGGAAAGCAAATTGGGAAGAAGATGCCAACACCTCAACTATGGCATCCCCGCATCCATTCATTAACAGAACGTTAGTTGGCTAGTTAGCGCTTTGCGTGCTTCCCCCCAGAGAAATATTAAAACTGTGCCCCATTAAATTTATGCACCGTCGTGGGTTAGGCAGATGTGCAGCTCGCCGAGTGTCGGCAGTGGAGCCCATGATGCTTTATTGGCTGTGGCAGGCAGGAAAGGTGCTTCAGGAGATGTAATAAAATGATCCCAGAGTCTTCATTTGAACCCCCCAGATGTGCAGCTCATCTTGGAGCCACGCTGTGCTAGCCAGTAGGAGCTCTCGGTGCCCACCAGCGGGAAGAATCCAGCTCCCAGAAAGGAAGGAAATTGACTCTCTAGGTGGGAGGGAGGGGCTCCGGGGCCACCGCTGGAAATGTCAGCAGAAAGTTCATCTTGACTTAGGGTCACATCAGGACCGGGTAAGTTTTTCTCACTCTGGGTAAGCATATGACAGCTTACATCTTGTTTCCGAGAGAGGGAGGGTGGGCATCGTTTACTGGAGCTTGATTGAGCGAATGCCTCCGACTGGTCCCACTGTCAGTCTTGGAGTTTTCCCTTAGTGGTGCATTTCCCCCCTGTCTGTGTCACTGAATTTGATTTATCGCTGGTACTAAGATCAAAAAAGAATTCATTCCTTTTGATGTGTGCTATTAGGCACATGCAGTGCAGGAAGGGGACGGGGGAGAGCCGTCTTAGCATACAAGTCACTGTCCTGGTCACCCGGTGGCCACTGATGGCAGAATATATATTTTCTATCTCTGTTCATTTTGGATGTAGGATTCTATGAATAGAGAGGTGAGCTATAGGATATTTTAAATTAATAATGAGGTTTGTTTCAGATACAGATTCTTTTGGTAAGGACACAGAGTGGCTAGAATCATCTGATTCTAGCAACCTTTTTTTCTTTTTTTCCTTTTTCTTTTTTTTCTTTTTTTCTTTTTACTGTATTGGCATTCATTTTACCAAAAGACATAAAAAGCCAAGGAATATAAATAAGCCAATGGGGTTCAGGCTTTCAAAAAAGAGCAGTCGGTTGCATTGACTGTTGGGTGGGAAATTTGGGACATCGGAGGCTTGTCTGCAAATGAGAGGAGAGATTTTGGTGGGGTGTGCTTCTCCAGTATTCACGACCCTGATCAGGCTTTGTTTCCAGCTCTGTCCAGTAGCTTTTGTCCGGCTTCTCAGTTTAGTGGGATTTGTCTGAGCAGCATGAGCCCCGACCCATCAGCAGGCTGCTAGTCAGCAGCAGGTGTGAACAACATAAAACAGGATTAACGCTGAACCAAAGTGTGTACTAAAAACAGAACCCCTGCCTTGCTTTGAAAAAGGACGGCAGGACTGGAAGATAGAAGCCACTCTGGTCCTGTCCATTCTTTGTTTTCTAAACAGTGTTCAAGGGCTATGCAAATAATTCTCTTTAGGTGCCCAGGAGGAATGCTAGGGATCCGGTTCTCATTCTCTCTCTCTCTCTCTCTCTCTCTCTCTCTCTCTCTCTTCTCTTTCTCTCTCTCTGTTTTTAAACTGTAAACGCAAAACTTATGTCAACACTTCTCAGACTTTCAGAGAGGAAAAACAAAACAGAACAAAAGTGGTCTGGGTAAATCTTGAACCAGGATTACAGGTGAATTTTGCAAACATACTGCCTTTACTTCAAATTTAAAGTCAGTAGTCATTCAGGGTGCTGTATTTCCCACCTCTTAAGAATATTGTTGGTTGGTTTATTCTAAGATAATTTTTGTGTTTAATTATGTGACTCAATGTATACTTTCACCTAGGTAGGTAAACCACAAATAAATAAAATAAGTAATTTCATTAGAGATTATAACCACTATGCACCCTATTTTTTTTTTTTTTTCAATCAGCACTACCTACATAGGGGCAAGAAAGCTGTCAAAAAAAAGATCATAGTTAACATAAGGGACTGCATGAGTTTAACCAATTGGGCATTGCATTGAATTTATGGCATTTGAATCACTTTATCGATATTTCGTTTAGGAAAGAGAAAGGTTGCTTATAAATATGTTTTTCTTTAAATTATGCTAATTCTAGTATGTACTGTATATCAGGCTAAAATTTAGATATCTATGTTTTCTCTCTTAGGTTTAGACTAACTTGCATTTTGAAACTTTAAGACAGTCACATCCAGAAAGACATCTGAAATAAAGGAAATAACAATTAAATCAGTTACAGAAATTGTATTACACACACACACACACACACACACACACACACACATACACAAATACAGACACACACAGGTACTGACTCTTCTTTAAACACAGGCAAAGCAAATGTGGAGTTTTTTGCATATGTATATAATAGTATGACACTAATTTCTGATACTCCAAAAGTATGTTCAAATATAGATATTTATATAAGGTGGATCTGTTTGAGAATATCATATAGGCTTTCTAAAAGAATAATTTTGCAATGTCAGAAATCAAAATTCTAATTATCATTCATTTTCAGCAGCATCTTATACCATACATCACCTGTATTGTCTTTTATCTCCAGGGCTTAAACTGTAATTACCCACTCATTCCTTCACCCTTTGCTTATACTTACTCTTTTTAAATTTTTTAAATGGCAGTTAGTTTTTAGCTGAGACTTTGCTACTACTTTTATTTTAGAAGTAATCTTTTTTTTTTTTAGAAGTAATCTTGCCTGCCAGTTTAACTGTGGTAATCTGAACACACATCTACATCATTATAAAATATATAAATGCTAAAAATTATATTTAATTTTACAGTTACTATCTTTAAATGTTAATTTATTACCGTTTGCCTTTTAATATGTTTCTAAGGAATGTCCAGTCCCTTCTGTTTAGTATTATTAAGTACCTTTGGTTATGTACATTAATTAGGTTGTGAGCAAATAGCTTAATGAGAGTTAATGAAATCAAGTTTAGAAGATACCAGTTTAAAATTGATTTTTGAAGTGAATTTTTTATAACCAACTCTCTGGTGTCCAATTGATTACTTATAGTAACTTCTCACGTTGCATCAACATGATTACATGCATTCCTTTGCAATTTTTTCAGTCATTAAAGTAATCAATATTTAGTGCATTAAACTGCATTTTCTTGATCATTCATTCCAAAGTATTTGACTGTGTGCAGGCCCTGTCCTGGGCACGAAGATCCTGAAATAAATGATAAAAATATAAAATGATCTTGAGTGCATTAAAAAAACACTCTAAAATGGGACTTTATATACTTAAGTTTTCAATTTATACTTGGGTCAACCTTCAGGAAATGATTTCAGGAATTTAGGTAGCAGAGGTTTTACATAAAACTTAAGCAAGTTGGAGCTTCCATTCTGATTTTCTGATTTGGGCCTTCTGGAGCTGACAGGAAGTTAGCCCCCAAGAACACAATTAGAAATGGTACATTTAGATCCCAAATATTGCAAAAGTGTGATTGGGGGGGGGGGTCTTAGAGCAGTCAAGTCTGGTCCTGCGTGCTTCCTTGTGAAGCCTTTGAAGATTTGATCCCGGAAGTGGCCATTACATCTTAAAATGCTCTAAACGACTTGTGTGTGGTTTGTTTCTTAGACTGGAAATGAAAGGGGGAAAATGCTTTAAAAGATCAGGTAAGAAAAGATATTTCCGAGGTCATAGGAAAAGGAAGGGGGATGTATGTGAACTCTAGAAGGTTAGTGTAGTTTGACTTTGAGGGAAAGGTGTGCATTAGTAAATTGATTCTAATCAAAGTAAATGACTATTGAAAGGTAATTTTTCTAAGGAAACCTTGCCCTTAATCTTGAGATAATCTCACAGCTACTGTCTTTGTCCAACAGTCCTGCAAAACTACCCAATGCTCTTCCCCAAAGCCTGGGATTTCAATTTGCCGGAGGACTCGATGATGGAATTCAAAGCAGTTTTCTGTCTTTGCAGCCTCTTTTCAGTGAATGCATTTTATTCAAGTGTTTTATTTATTTATTTTTTGGAAGATACAGCTTGGTTTGCTTCAGGTAATTAAAATGATTCTCTGTCGCAGTTTTGGATGTTTATAATTAGATGATTAGTGAAGTTAGGTAATAAGATTTATATTGGCATCAGTTAAGTTTATAGAAAGATTAAAATCATGGTGTCATGGTACCATTACCAGTCTGAATATGCCAGAAATAACTCAGGAGAATTTTTGTCAATTGTTTAAACTCGATTAAAATTTATACGACATGTTACCGAGTGATCATCTCATGATAGCTTGGCACCGTGAGGTTGCAACCTTCCAATTTCAAGTGATATGCATTGCAGTTTTTGTCTTCCAGTCCTATAGAATTATGAACTTTGGAAGGGAACTGCTGCGCTTTTTGGAAATGACACTAGAAATATGAGACAAAGAACTGTCTCAAACCTGGGGATATTTTCTGCAACACTGAAAGCTAGAAAAATGCAGTTTTTCTCTCCACTCACTAGATGCAAAGGGCAGCTTACCTTTATACAAATGCATTGCAGACATGAGCTGAATCATCTCACCTGTGTTTTCCCTTAATTTGTGTTTTTTGCAAAGTATCTATGAGAATACATTTCTCCCTCCTAGTTTTCCTGACTTTTCCGGTATCCATCCCCTTGAATCCTCTTTTCTTCACTTTCTATTAAGCCGAGGTGGAATTTTCAAACGGACGCGTCCTTCTTTATGCATAGGGCCAAAACGCACTGCCAAAGCTTCACGGTAGTCTTCAAAAACCCACTAACAAAGCAACCGCGTAAAGTATCCGGGGTTGCTGGAGGTGGCGGCGCGGGGGGTGGGGGGCAGGGAGGAGGGCAGCTGGTAATTTACGGTTCCTCTAGGAATGCTTGTAGAGGGTTTGCCAGTGCCCCACTTCCACCCCACCCCCAAACTGCACACCACTCAGTGTTCAGAGGATGATAATGTACCTGGAAAGAAAGGCGGCCCGTGCCGAAGCAAGCAGCATCAGACAGGGCGTCCTGCCAACTGCCTCACCTGCTGCATCCATGAGTCCATCTGGTGACTGCAGTAGCTCATTGTAGGCCTCTTCCGAGGAACATTCGGGCTGAAAAGCAGGCAGTGTGAATTATTTAGGTAGCTAGTGTAAATCCATAGAGGGAAAGGAAAGGAGGGGCAGGGGAAGAATCTGCAAAAACCTCATGCTCCCTTAGCCCTGGGTGCTTTGGAATGCTCAAAGGAACGCAGAAAAGCATTTGATTTGCATAGAGATAGAGATGTATAGATCATTGTGCAGATTACAAACCCATGAGTTTTATCTAGATTTGGATAGCAGTGCTCAGCCTGTTTTGCACTGAAAATATGGCCAGCTTCAGGTAGGGAACCTTTGGGGACTTTTCAGGATAAGTGAAACTGATGAAATGTAATATTTTTAGGCATTGATTTAACAGAAATAAAACAACCCTGCGTCCTTTCTGAAACTGTTGATTTTGTTTGTGGCCGGCGGGGGCAGGCGGGGATAAGGCATTTGACTTTTTAGTGAATTGTGATTTATACATATTGGGTTCTTTTTTTTCTACTAGATAAAAACAAGTAGAAAAAAATTTTAGGTTAATTTTATTTGTATGGGTGGCCAGTCAAAACTATTTTGGTTAGTTGCTGTATATAAGACCCTGTTATGGAATTCAACATATCCATATGTTGAAAGCCCTCCATCGTAGAAATCTTTGTAGGACTTTGTGTGTTTTGGGTCTGGATAAACCATATGGACAGGCATGTCCTCTAGGAATTACCTGATGAATGCAAAAACTGAATACTTAAAGAAATTGTAAACTGGACTTAAATAAGCCATTTATACTGAAATAAGGAAAGTTTTAACGAAATGGTTTTAAAAGACTTCCTGGTATCTAACAAGATAAACTTACCAGGCTGAAATTGTCATTGAAATCTAGGAAGAGCTAGTCTGTATGAAAATGATTTCTAAATTCTAAGTGAAGGTTTAGAACTATGAATGGCATTAGTAGTATCCAGACTGAAACAATCTGTTTTCTTTTCTGAGAATCATTTAAGGGGTAATATAATTTGGGGGTAGGGGGTAGGAGCTTCATTTAAATTAATTTATGATTTTTTTATGCACTCCCCTCATTTTTACTGTATAGATTCTTACAGATACATGGATAATATCATGTATTACATCTAACCTCTTCATGTTTTAATGGACAAGCTTATGATAGAGCCATGAAAAAAAGAACGTGTTTGTGAATAGCTCCCCTGGTTGTATCTGTCCAGAAAGGCATGTGGTGTTTGTGTTCTAGAATAGACTAGATTCTTTAGGGTTTCTTTACTCCATCCCACTTGACTCAATTCAGTTGCAAAGTAAATTTAATGGAGCTGTTTCTTTGAGCCAGTAAAGCTCTAGCCTTCACTTAAATAAGCAATGTCTATTTGGAGTGAAATATGTATGAAAATGAAACATACTGCTCATTCAAAATATAAGCAGCAGCCCAATTCATAGTTGTTCAAATAAAACACTTTTTATTTCAAGGAAATTTATTTATAACCAGTCACTTTCCAAAAAGTATTTGAGATGATTCCTTTTTATCTGCATTTGAATCCATTTTCCAGGGCCAAATAAAATGAGCTATTTGTCGTAAGCCAAGTAACTCCATAAAATGTAAAGGCATTAAATAAAATTCAGGAGCATTAGACCATACCTGGTTTGTCCTCTCCCCTAATCTTTCTTCTTCTGCTCCACAGTTCTTCCTCTCACATCCCAGCTCTCTCTCTCCCCAGCCCCACACTGAACAATACAACATTCACCCCCAGCTTTGCATCATACCATTATAAAAATAAAGCCCCCTCCCCAAGATTATATTTTCCCAGAATTTGTAACTTTTTAAATTATCTTTTCCTGGAAGTAATCTATTGCTCCTGGAGTTACTTGGATACTGTTGGCTGATGATTGAGTGCCTACTCTTTTGACAGGCAAAGAAGGACAAAGTTGAGAGAGACATGAATTAATTAGAAATAACATGTACATGGTGATGGCAGTGGTTTAACCACAAGAGCAGGAGTTGACACAGTGTTTAATTGGCAACTTCAGGGAACGCTTATAGATATTTTAGGCTCCATCAATGTACGAAGTCATGAAATGTTCTAGAAAAAAAATTTAATATCTGTACAAGAACCCAGGCTTTTTACATATTGCCTTAATTGCTCTTATTCACCCTGACTGTCTGTTTCTTAAGTTTTGTTCTTATTTAAGACTTAAGGCATGAGGCTTCCTGAGCATTGTTTTATCTCCTTTTGTATTCTGAGTTTCGGGTGTTAGAACATCTCTGATCTAATCTGGACAGGGCCAGCTTTATATTATCTTTGAATAATTTACATTCATACGATTTCATCAGATGATATACCTGTGTCAGCTTTGCCTGGGATATGTAATAACTTACTCTTCTTAAGATCATGAAAAAAATGTATATTTGTTTTGATAGGAAGAGTTTATAGTATGTTTATTTCCATAAAACGGCAATGGAAACTTAGTAAATGAACGTGTACTTGCCCTAAACATCTCTTTTTAGCATTTCACAGATGTATTCTTTCATCTTCTCTCAGAAAATCCATAATCTGGATGTTAATTTTATTTTTATTTGATTGGCATCTTCACTGAAGGTGTTTTTTAAAGACATGATCATCAACTGTTAAAGAAAGCTTATGTGCCCAAGTATTTGTCGGGAAATTGAAAAGAGAAATTTCATAATTTGTCAAGGAACTACCCAGAAGGATTTAATTAGAACCAAAAAATAAATAAATGTTAATAAAAGCCTTTGTGTAACACATGAGGTATTTCAAAAGTAAATCTCCTTTTAGTGGTTATTCCTGAAATTTGCTATTGACAGTTTCGTCAAATCGGCTATAGTTATGGAAGGCTTAGCTGCTTTAAGTACTGCCCTCTAATAGCAGTTATGGTATTATTATATGGGATAAGTAGCAAATAGTAGCATCCAAGTTGCTTCTTAATAGTCTCCGTAAAAAACTTCATTACCCCATTCATAGGGAAGAAGCAGGATGTAATAATAAATCACCAGTATTTTTACAGGCTCCTGAGTAGGGAGGTAAGGTGACCATTTGGGGTTTCCCCAAAGCAGAGCTAATAAATAGAATGGTATTTACATAAGCACTGAAGACAGTCAGCATGGCCTGTTCGTCTTCTGTTTTGGGGTGTCACAACTGGCCCAGGCATGATGCCAGATTTCTTTATTTTCTTAAAATATAGATTAAACCTTGGTTGTATTTGATGTGAGAGAACCCGTGATGAGAGAGGAAACAGGTCTTCTGACGAGTGCAGACAAAAGGAGCATAATCTGTGCATACAGAGCGATGAAACAGTTCAGAGAAATCTACCAGGCCCTTTCCTCTACTATTTCCTGATCTGGCAGAAATGTCCTACTGTTCATCTCAGGATCAGAGTTTGAGAGCCATATTGCGTATAGGTTTTAAAAATAATGCATTTTGTTTTCGGATGGAAGATACAGTGGTACAGACTGTGGGTTTGGAAGCCAAAGAAATTAATGCTCTTACTTAAAGTATGTCAAGTTTAATGATCTAATAAAATAGCATGCAAAAAAAAATGCTTGGTGAGAGTGGGCACTCAATAAATATTTCATGCCCCCTCCTACTTTGCTGTTAATAATGGGTTGATAGAAGCACTAGAAGGAAAGTACAAAACTGAGATTTCACTTCTCAAAGCCAAATTAGCTTCTTACCTCAACCGACAAATTCTGAAGTCGAAATGAGTCATAATAAGGATTAGTCAGGGAAGCTTGAATTGAACCTATTTCTCCTGCATGTGTGACTCCTTATCAGTCTCCTACTACTTATAATTGCTGGATTCACTTTCTGAAATTAGCAGAGGGGAAAGCAAAGTAAAGACAGAAACCTAGCCCCTTGCATTTTTTTCTTCCCTGACTAGAATGGCAGGGTAAGAATAGGACTATACAAATATAGTATTTAATGATTATTATTAGAGGAAATGCAGAAATAAAACTATGAAGGAGTGAAGATGGATTCTAGCAGGTTGTTGTGAGGTTAAAGATATTTGAAGAGGTCGTTTTGTCTTGTTTCTCCTATCTTTTAAACACTGCAATCTGGCTTCTGAAGTTAGAAGCCCCTAAAAGCCTTGTTACCAGTAGTCTGAGTGCCTAGCTCATAGTTATGAGTGTGTGTGTGTGTGTGTGTGTCTGTGTCTGTGTCCGTGTGTCTGTGTGTGTGTCTGGGAGGTAGTCTTTAATCTATTTCAGGTCAGTTTTCCTGAAGGAAGGGTTAAATCAACTGGTTGAGCTGATGATTTTACTCTCCTGTGGTGATATTTTATTTATATGTTAAAATGCTTGGAAAGTGATTAATTTGTCAGGGGAACATCATGTTCCTGTAAATTTGCTGAATATGTAATAAAATTGCCATAACACGGATGGGGGAAATGAAGATTTTTTTTAAAACCAAAACAGCCAAAGGGTCTTCCTGTATTTCCATCAGTTTATATTTACTTGAATTTCTCCCTTTAAAAACAACAGCTTTGAAAGACTCCTTGCTTGAAGTTAAGGGAGACATCTGAGCTGGTGAGGTTAAAAAAAAAATAGTGGGGGAGGAAGGTAATGGAAGAAGAGAGATGGAATGGTGGATTCTGCTGCCTGTTCTCTCTCCCTGGACCAACAATGACTGATACATCCATTAAATTTCAGCCCAGGCTGATTGACTGAGTGGATTTATATAAATTAAAAAATACAGGTCATATACCTTTTCTGATAGACTGTAAATGAGAAATAGGAATTCCTTTAAACCTCAAAGGAGGAAATCCATAGGCGAGGCTTTCGAGTCAATAAAGCACTACAGCATCAACTCTTCTTGCTGTGTTTGTACAATAAGTTTTAGTTAATAGACAAATATCATACCAGCCTTCCCCCTGACTTTTTCCAGAAAGAGGTAATTTGTAAATGAATCCACACAGTGTTGAAGATTTTCCAGCTTTTGTTGCAGTTTGAACTTGTGCTTTCCAGATGGGAAGGAGGCAGAAATCATCCCTTGCTCCGTTTTCTTGGTGTAACAACTGAAAATGGCATTAGTTCAGGGACAATGACTTTTATTCACAGTCATTCTCTCAGCGCCATGTCCATTTGTCCATTGGAATGAGCCACTTACCATGCTTCCAGGTTTTTCCTCTTTCAACATCAAGCGTTATGAAAGGAAAATTCCTTTTTTTCCTGGCCCTCCATGACAGGCAGGCTGAAGATTGTGGTCATTTGGATTAAAAACATATCCATCACCACCAGCCGGCAGGTTATTATGATGTCTCCTTTGAATATATGAATTTCATACGCTGCCTGTTGGAAGTCTAAGAATGCCAACTTTTTAGATAAATAGTTATCCCATTGGTGACGTACAGCATACTGTTGCCATATTTCTCACTTCTGCAGCATTCTTGCCCTTATCACCCATGACATAAATCTTTGGCTTTCATATTTAATGAAACGACTAGGGTAATAACCCCCTGTACTCAGTATAGTTAACCAATCATACGCCATCATTTGACTATCATTATTTGTTTTTTTTGCGGCAGGTATTTTAGTAGACCGTCTAGTTTAAATTTGACAGCACATTTGATACAGCAGTGCAGGTAAATACGCAGATCACCTTATTTATGTGCTACCTATGGCCTCAGCATGCAGTCTTCAGCTTTGTGAGGTTCCGTGGATAGAAAGATGGATGATTGAACGAAGTTTCCAACGTCAGTCAGTGTTATTATCGGAGTCTGATTATCTGTCAGCTGAATTTTGGAGAGCGGGGAGAAATATGGGCATGTGGGGGAAGCCTAGGACAGGAGTGACCATTTCTCAAGAGATCCATTTTTGCTAAACCTCAGTTCCCTGAGTCACCAGAATCTCTGGTTCTTTAGGAATGGAAGAGAGGTATCACTCCATCTCTCCTATAGAGGTTTCTGAAGGGATGAAACCAAACTCCTTACTCCATTTCCCATTTCTTGGATCTCCCCACCATCCAAGTTTATTTCTCACTGTGGACCCTAGTTTCCTTGTCTGTAAAATTCGTGCCTATAACTGACCATCAGTTAATGTGAGTTTTATGATTTCCCAGTAAACAAATAGGCCTAGATGTGAGTGTGGAGTTCACATGCAGACATAGATGCTCCAGAAGGAGTCTTAAAATCCTGTACATCGAACTAGTTAGCTACTAGGTAAGAGTGACTGAGTGCTTTATGAGATGGACAGCACTAATTGTTCCCTTTTCCTGTTTTCCCACAATATTCCTTCCTGGACTTCGGATAAGAACACGAACTGATCCTGCCCTGTCTGTTTGCCTTCTGGAAGATGGAAAGATGAGCTGTCGTAGGACAGCCTTGCCTTAGCAGCAAACAGAGGAGGCAGGGACTTGGGTTTCTGAGGGTGCGACCCAGCGGCTGCTGAGACTGAGAACCATTATGACGAATGCTGTGCGTGGTTGATGTAACTCCAGAGAGACACTTCCCATGGTTCTTGCATGAAGACTATGCCTCTAGTTATAGGAATCACTTTTTTTTTCCCCCCAGAAGTGGTTCATAATAGCTTTATCTACACTCTCTTGTCTTGTTCTTGTGGTGAGTGGCTAAGATGGTCCAATGTAGTTAAGCAGTTTCAGAAGTTACCTCTAACTTGATTTTCCCCCAAACCTGTGTTAGATTAGTTGTTATCCATGGGGAATCTGATTGGCGGAATGGGGGGGGGGAATCGAACCTCATTATTTTCTTGCATAACTTCGATGCAGCCTTCATTCTTAGCATGGTATGTTGACCTCTGAAACACATCACATTTTCCTTGGAAAAACTTCATTATTATTTAGCGTCCACATCATTCTTGGCACATAGTAGATACTAAAGTTTGTGAACTGATTCTTTTTTGTTTTAACATCTTTATTGGAGTATAATTGCTTTATACTGGTGTGTTAGTTTCTGCTGTATAACAAAGTGAATCAGCCATACATATACATATATCCCCATATCCCCTCCCTCCTGCATCTCCCTCCCACCCTCCCTATCCCACCCCTCTAGGTGGTCACAGAGCACGGAGCTGGTCTCCCTGTGCTATGCGGCTGCTTCCCACTAGCTATCTTTTTTACATTTGGTAGTGGATATATGTCCATGCCACTCTCTCACTTCGTCCCAGCTTACCCTTCCCCCTCCCCGTGTCCTCAAGTCCATTCTCTACGTCTGCGTCTTTATTCCTGTCCTGCCCCTAGGTTCTTCAGAACCTTTTTTTTTTTTTAGATTCCATATATATATATGTTAGCAGACGGTATTTGTTTGTAGATACTCACTAAAGTTTGTGAACTGATTCATTTAAAGCTTTGCTATAAACAACTAGCATCACCTCTTAATCTCAGGTGCTGAGAAGTTAAGGAGCTCATTTTGGGTGATAGTGTGAGCTAATGTTGGTGGAGAATCAGTAGAAGTCAGAATGCTTTATCAAAGTGTCTAAACAAATGTAACTCACAACAAATCCCCAAAGTTGAATAATATTTTTGTGGGAAGCCCAGGTAAGTATGGATTTATATTTCAAAACTGGGTGCAGATTTATGTTCAGAGTTGTTCCAAATATTAAAATATTTTGTCCCACAAATTTATAGTAACAGTTTGGATCTGCATAACACTTTAAACTTTTCAGAGGTTTTCATATTTGTTTTTTCTTTTGGGTCTCAACATTCCTGTGCATTAGATAGTGTGGGCATTAATTAGTACCTGTATTTTAATTATTAGATAACTGAGACATAACAAATTAATTAATGTATATTAATTATATGTATTGATACAGTTAATTAATGACAAAAGCTAATTGGCCAGGAAGTCCTACCTGGTATCTAGCTCCAGTATTCCATGCTGTGAAATAAGTTAGTTTCTCCTTATTAGAAGGCTCTAAACCTGTCTCAATTAAATAATAATCATCCTTTCTATGGTATAATAATACACATAACCCAGTATTTTCTAAGTTGCTAGTGATTTTGACTTTTCAACATTATTATCCTTTGTTCTTAGACATTTAAGGGAATGAGCTACTTTTTTTTTCCTTTTTGTTGTATTTTGGTCCCATCTTTGGTATTGTGGGTTCAAATAGTCATCACAGATAGAGCGTAGCACTTAACTGAGTATACAGTTGTTTAAGAAAATTAAAGCATTGAAAAATAAAATCCTTAGAAGATAGTAGTTATAGGTATGACGACAGTGACAATTGGCTGCTATAACGTATTGTTATTAAACCTTTGCCGTTCAGCATTTTGCAGCTCAGAGGACAGAAATTAGATATAAAAAATCCAAGTTCAAGTTCCGGTTCTATCACAGATTCTGTTTCTTCATCTGTAAAATGGAGAAAACACTTGTCTCACAAGACTGTCTTGAGAATCAGTGTGTGACTGTAACTTCTTTTCTCACTGTTAAAAAGAAAAAGAAAAAAAAAAATCCCGATATCTTCTTGGGATATATGCAGTCATATCAATGTTTCTTAAGAACATTATCTTGAGAATTCACCGTACTCTTTGAGAAGTGGCAGAATGGAGGACCATCTATGCCATCAGCTTCATGTCCTTGACTAACTGGTGTCTAGTGTCAGAGGTTTGGTATTTCAAGTAATGTCCCACACTTGTAAGCCAGACATAGAAAATTATTGTGATGAGGTTTATAACAATGCTTATAAAGAATAATGATGCCTATAGTTGACATAATGCCTTGCAGTTCATTCATTTATTCATTCAACAAACGTCTATTAAGTGACAAATTCAAGTAGCTAATATGAGTTCAGCATAGTACAAAGTGCTGAGGATACGAAGTCAAATAGGCTGTAGCCCATGTCTTCAAGGAAAATGTTAATTAAAACAAAACTTTTTTGACGTAATTGTACACTCACATGCAGCTGTATGAAATAATGCAGAGAAATGCTGTCCTCTTCACCCAGTTTCTTTCAGTGGTAACCACTTGCATAATTACAGTATACAATATCACAACCAGGAAATTGACATTGATAGAGTCCACCAACCTTAGAACTTACAAGTTGCACATGCGTTTGTGCTTGTGTGTGTGACTTCCTGTGTTTAGTTCTGTTACTGTATGTGTAGATTCCTCTGTCCAGAGCCACAGTCAAGATCAAGAACAGTTCCATCATAAGGTGTTCATTTGTTTCTATATTATACTTTATAAGAAATTATACTTCGTCCAAGAAATTTTAGGTTGACCGATTCTCATGTGTTATTTATGGATCACTGGGGGTGCAAAAACCTCTTTTGATGATGCTTATAATATCTATCTCCTCTTTTTCTCATTTTCTTTGCTACCATCTTACTGCAGGCTTTTCTCATCATTTATCTTGCTGGATAGAATAGCTTCCTAGTTGGGCTTTAAACACTGTGAGTTCAGAGGTCTGGTCTACTTTATCAGGTTATATGCCTGAAACATGATAGGGATGAATGAGTGAGTACATGGGCAGTGCTGCACTCAAAAGTGTGTTTAATGAAGGCACAAATCGGGTTATGTCTTTTCTCCTTAGAAATCTTCAGTAGCTTCCCATCTACAAAATGACATCTAATCTGCATACTATAGTATTTCAAACCTTCCACAGTGTGGCCCCAAACTACTTTCTGAACCCATAGCAAATTCCAGATCCCCTATAGCGTTCTGCAAAACTACCCCCTCCTTCATCCTCTGAGCCTCCCCTGCATTCGCCCACTTCTGGGTCATCCTCCTTCATCCTAAAACGGCCTTTCTCATTCTTTGCTCATTGATACCTTTCTGAACTCAGTGCCACCTTTGCAAATAATTTTTATTCACTCTTCCTATACTATGAGATACAGTTCCTATTTAACAGATTCAGCAACTGAGGTTTGTAGATAACATGTCGGCGCCCACAGTTAGTTGGCACTAAGTAATAACAATGTTGATGAACTCAAAGCCGGGGCATCTAATTAAAACTCTTATAATCATTTACTAGTTCACCCCGTAGGTTGTTTTGTTTTGTTTAAATCAAATCTCTTAGCAGGTTTACTTTGACTTAAGGAGATATAAAAATAGCTTTTCTGTGTTTAATGCTGCATCTCACAGATTCTCAAGATTGTGTGAACAACACTGTAATTTAGAAAATTTGTGCCCCAGTGTTTAAAGTTCACTGATTTTTGCGGATGTGAATTCATGGTTTCTTCCTTCATTCACCAGCCCGGGCACAGGAAAGACAGTGTGTTAAGTGCGGTTGTAGAAATAGGCTCACGGAATTATGGGAATATCTAGGGAAAGGGGTGTCAGTAAAGACTCGCTGGACATGTGATAACTCAGTTGAGGTTTTACTAATGAATAGGAAATGGCTTATTGTTAGGGGGACAGGAAAAGCGAGATGCATTCCAGAGAGAAGGGAAACCTGGTTGGTAGGAGGAATTACAAGTTGGCAAGCATTGCATATATATGAGGTACAAGGCGGGGAGAAGTGAGATTTGGGGTCAGAGACGATGGCCAGCCAGTGAGGGCAAGGTCCGGACTCCTTGGCTAAGGGGCTTGCTTGTCGACCTGTAGAGTGTTGTGGAGCCATTGAAAGAGAGAGAGATTGTAAGCTTGGCTAGATTTGCCTTCAGGAATGTACACAGTTTTATTATTCTGCAGAATCCTCTTTTCAGGAAAACATGAATTAGCTGTATAATCATGTCATCTCTCCTTAGCAAAGTACTAAATGCTGTAACCTTCATGTGTATGAAAGTTAAAGGAGGGAAAGAAATGTGCTCTGTGATTTATTTCCTTTCCTGCTAAGGAATGCCATGTCTTCGTACTTGAGAAGCAGCTGGTAAATTGGTGATGAAATAATTTTTAAGTTGATTTAAGTTACTCTGCAAGTTTTCTTTCCTGGAAGCTCCTTTAGAATTATACATTTCTTTTGAAATGTACCAACTCAGATTTTATATATTGTACTTTTCCCCGACACATTTTTATTGGGTTTAATCTGATATCTAAATCATATTTTTAAAAATCAGGTGACTCTCCTCGTTTTCTGATTTCCACGTCTTAAATCCTGTTTCCATATTCTGTCTTCTGTAATATCTACATCCTTATTCCAAACACAAAACCAAAGCAAACCAAAAAAGTTTAAAAGCCCACTGTGAATTACTTACAATGACACATGACCACATCGCTGCTCACATATTGCCTGTTTACTAAAGCCATTCTATCATGCGCCATGTTTGGATGAAGAAAATGAGGAATGAAGTCAGGTTTGCTTTCTTTACTTCCTAAATATGCACATGGATGCACGGAATTATTTGGTGTTTACAGTAACACATATTTCATGTTTTTAAAAACAGAATACAGAGGGGTGTTTATCATTCAGATCAGTAGAATATTATTCACTATGGGCCTAATCTTGATTTCATCCTTTGTCCTGTTAATAGGTTAGAAAAAGATCTGGCCTCAGAGATGGAAAGCTGGAATTCGGACTGAGTTCTGCCTCTGATTCTGGCTGTCCTTGAATAAGTCATCTGGTCTCTCTTCCCTGATCCCCTGGGCCCTTGTGTGTAAATCAGATGTACAGCTAGATGTTGATGAAGAATTTTCTAGGTCTGGCTATTTAAGACCTGGTACAAGGCATAGGAATCGATAGAAACTTCTAGTAATATAAAGTTATTATGTTCAGCTTTTTTTGAGGGGGGGGCCGCATCGAGTGGCTTGTGGAATCTTAGTTCCCTGACCAGGGATTGAACCCAGGTCCTCAGCAGTGAGAGTGCGGAGTCCTAATCACTGGACCGCCAGGGAACTACCATTATGTTTAAACGTATTGTTCAAAATTTTCTCTTTAGATCAATTTTATCAGTAAAATTCACGTATAACAAAACACATATTTTCCATGCATGGTTAGATGAGTTTTGACAAAAGTGATCCATATAACACATACAAAAATATGGTTTAGACATAAGTATAAACAAGGTAGAAAGTGTTAGGGCTTCCCTGGTGGCGCAGCGGTTGAGAGTCCGCCTGCCGATGCAGGGGACACGGGTTCGTGCCCCGGTCCTGGAAGATCCCACGTGCCGCGGAGCGGCTGGGCCCATGAGCCATGGCCGCTGAGCCTGCGCGTCTGGAGCCTGTGCTCCGCAACGGGAGAGGCCACAACAGTGAG
>NW_006799689.1:2376797-2385157 GCF_000442215.2 Lipotes vexillifer
CGCGTACCGCAAAAAAAAAAAAAAAAATGTGTTAGGGGGGAAAATTTCCTTAATGTCCCCCTCTAGCCATTCCCCACCCCTTGGTCCAGACAACCACTGGTGACTTCTGTCCTTACAGATTAGTTTTGCCTGTTTTAGATCTTCACATAAATAGAATCTTGGAGTAAGTACTCTTTTGTATCTACCTAGTTTTTGCTCACCAGGGTATCTCTGATATTGTATGTGGACGATCACAGTTTGTTTCGTTTTTATTGTTGACCAGGATATATATATATATATACACACACATATATATACACACACACAAATGTATATGCACACATATGTATAATTTTATAATTCCATTATATGATAATTTGTTTTTCTATTCATCAATGATGGATATTTGATTTGTTTTCAGCTTAGGGCCATTATGAATAAGTGATGATACACATTTGTGTATCGTTTTTTGTGGACATATGTTTTCATTCTTAGTAAATATCTAAGAGTGAATTGTTGTGACATAGTAAGTATCCGTTTAATTTCATAAGAAACTTCCAAACTGTTTTTCTAAAAATGTTGGACCATTTTATACCCTGCCAGCAATGTATGCGAGTTCTGGTTGCACCACACCCTCACCAGCATTTGGTGTTGTCAGTGTTGGGAATTTTTAGGAGTGTGAAGAAAACAAAATTTTCTCTTTAATTTGCAATTGTAATAGAAACTCTAAAAATTATATAGTACAAATTACTGTGTATGATTTAGGGATATCAGAATTAGCATATTGCTTAATGAATATTGAAAGTATTAAGTGTTATTCTATATTTTACCATTTTTAGAATCTCTAATCACTGATATGTGTGTATGACACCCACTGATGTTTCTATATAGCACATGTATATATATATATATATGCTCATGTGTGTGTATAAGCATATTTATTCTCATCTCCAGTTTTCTTGTTTGTTACAATGTCCTGAACGACTTATCTTCTTTCATAATCTACCATGCCTCTTAAAAAGCAGGCTCTAATTATTGCTAATAGTTGAAACTATCTGTCTACCTAGTTAGTCAGAGGATTATATCAGTAAAATGAGAGATTCTTTCCTGAAAATGTACATCTTTATATAACAGATTTAGGATTATTAAAATTGGGTATAAAGATACTACCAGTTCGGTGATGGACTTTGCAAGTTAAAGTCTTTTCTACAAAAAATGTATTTATGGGTGATAATCATGTCTATCATGAAAATAAATATTTTGATCATAACCTCTCCAGTGATTTACTGACATTGAGGGGTTGATATCCTGTAACCCAGCTAGTGTTCTGTGTGACTGGGTTAGAGATCAAAAGGGTAATGCTTCTAATGTTCATAGAAGAATTAGGTAGTAAGCTAGTTGACTAAACGTGTAATCAAAACTTCTCATCCTAGGATTCAAACAATGGCTTTTCTCATTTTGTAATGTATGCCTGTGGATCCTTATGTACTATTGCCTTTAGAGATAACAAATTTTCACAGTTAGAAAGCAATAAAATACACTTAGCAGTAAATCTTTACTGAGTGTAGTTTAATCTTTCTCTGATGCAGAAAGCACTTAATAATTTTATAGCTTCACAGCTTCATTATTGTGAATGCCAGTTATTTTACTGGCTAAGAGCAGAAGTGATGTTGAATCAAAACTATGTGCTAATAGAATCTCGGACTGGGAGAGCTGGATGTGTGTTTACCTATATACATCCCTTTATTTTAAATTATATATGATTTTTTTCCATTCTCATTTCCTCCTAGGTTTCCCCCCAGCTTCCCCTCCCCGCCCCTGCCCAGTCTTCTCTACTTTTTCTGAATTTATACATCACTCTCAGTTTCCTTCACAAAAATACAGTTTCAGGCTTTCTCTATGTGAAAACCATGACAAAGTGATTTTATAGCCAGTCCTGAAAGTGACTAAACTTGACAATTGTATTTTATGACAACCTCTGCTTTCATGTCCCAGGCCTACTTTTATATCAGCATTTTTTTTTTTTACCCCAAATATGAACAATTTCATATCTCTGCATTGGTTGAAAACAAATCCCTTGACCAGGAAGACATTTTGATGAAGAGTATGCTTCACTCAAGTCACCAGAGCCTTTACACCTTAACTCTGTAATATTCAGTTTCTCACTCACCAAGAACCAAAGCCTTTTTTTTTCCCTTTCTTTCTTTTGGTGGTGGTTTGTGTTCCTAGGGGTTGGGGAAGAATTAGTATTATGGAACTAAACCAGATCAGGGGGGAATGTGAATTAGATTTGGTAACAGATGGTGCTGTGGAAATTAAAGGTTCTTTGCGAATGGAAGCGACAGCAGCTTGTTTCTGTTCTCTCAGTCTCTCCATTCGTGCACTTGATAGACGGGTATAAATCACAACAATCCTGTCTTGACAGCCAATTTCGAGAATTTGATCTGGTTAAAGACATGACTTTCGTGCTCCACTCCCCAAAACCTGCTTCTACTTTATTTTTACGCAGCACCTTGTCGTATTTAGAAAAGCAGACTCACCTGCCTCTCCTTAATGAAATTTTTCACAATTACAGTTTTAGCTCTTTAGTGTTAATGAATTTTCCATTCAGCCTGAATTTTCATAATATCTCTGAGGGATTTTTCCTGCTCTTTATTTCCCCACCGTTTTTACTCATGCCTATGCTTTTGTTGTTTCTAAAGATGCTTTTCACTGTCAGAAGTTCTTATCAGAGGCACTATCTGAGAATATACTAATTACCAAAATCATTATTTGGAAAGAGAAAGGCTTTCATGGGAAGTTGTAAAGTTATCAAATCAGAAAAATTTTTAGAGGTGTCGGAAGCAGTCACCCAAAGAGCAGTTATTTCAACAAAATTGCACGAAAAGGTGAGTGACCAGGCTTTTTTTTTTTTTTCTTTTTGGCTGATAAGAGCTGCAGAAATGTCTGCTCCATCAGCTAAAATAAACCCCACCAAGTGAAAACATGTGGCCGAACCAGTTTGCGTCTGTGTTGACCTGGTGAGGATCTAGGAAATGTGAATTAAAGTTCAGAGAATCTAAATGAGAGACTAGAAATTCCGAACACATTGGGTGGACTCTTTACAGCCAGGCCCTCAGGTCTGACCAGCTCGGGAGAAAAGAACTAAAGTTGCCTCTGACACATCCACGTGGCATTTGGGCACACAACCTATCAAGGAAAAGGAAATAGAAGAGAGGAGGGAAAAAAATCACTCCAGAAACAAAGATTCTTTGAGCGAGCAACTAACAGTTGGTAGAAATCTAGTTTCCTACTGGCAGTCAAATCAAATGTAGTAACAACTCAAGGACTCCCCGCTGCTTGCTGACAGCGTGGTGTCACACACTGGGACAAACATTCACTTAAACACTGATTGCAGAGAATTGCCCATTCCGCCAACGCCTCCCACCAAAAACGTAATGAGCAAAAAGAGAGCCATTTCTAGGAATAAACCAAGAGTTCTGCTCCCTGGATCCCACCAGATGATCATGGCACTATTTTGCCTTTGGTCACCCACTGGGAAGGATTCCTCAGTTGACTGTAGTTGCTGTGGTTGCATTGTTATGTAGCAGGTTGCTGGCTACGTACTTTTTCTTTCTCCTGAAGCTCGTACATGTGCGTACGCGCGCGCACACACACACGCACACACGCGCACACACACACGTGCACTGCCCTAACCGTGAAGCTTGGCTAAGTGCAGTAGCAGCCAAGGAAACAAAAGGAAGTTCGGAAAGTGTGCTTTCATGCAGTAGCCCTTGCTCTCAGTCTCATCTGAGCCACAAGCCAGCATGGGTTTTATTTGAGTAAAATCTTGGGTTGGCCAAAAAGTTCGTTTGGGTTTTTTCAGGCCAACCCAGTATCATTTTTTTTTTTTTTAATGGCAGCAGTTATTTTAGAAAGCACGTGGGCGCATCCTGCCATTTGACAAGGCAGGATGAGGGTCAGAGTGCGGTAGAGACCTGCCTCCAGTCACACAGCACTGGGTCCCCAGCTGGAACCACAGGGCTCCTCCCTCTAGCGCTGTAAGAAGACACAGTGTGATGAGAAATGAAGGAGAAGGCGGACAAGGTGTGGGAACCCTGGTGTCCTACTTTTTTTTTTTTTTTTTTTTTTTTTTGCGGCACGCGGGCCTCTCACTGCTGTGGCCTCTCCCGTTGCGGAGCACAGGCTCCGGACGCGCAGGCTCAGCGGCCATGGCTCACTGGGCCCAGCCGCTCCGCGGCATGTGGGATCTTCCCGGACCGGGGCACGAACCCGCGTCCCCCGCATCGGCAGGCGGACTCTCAACCACTGCGCCACCAGGGAGGCCCTGTCCTACATTTTTAAATCAGTTTTTCAGAATTGAGACTAAGAGTCAGAAATTTTTCTCTGCACGTTTATCTTTGGACCTTTGAATGACAAACCACAAGCGAGTCCTTCCGATCTGAAATCCTGGCCTCTCGGTGGCTTCCACTGTCTTCGCTGGATGGCGTCTCACTGCTGAATAATCTCTTTTACAAAACCCATAATGCTGCAGAACAAATCCTTCGTCATTTCCATGGCTTGAATTAAATATATGTGTATATATATGTTATTTTTTCATTGCCTGCAAGTAGTGGCTTGGGTGTTTAAGCTTCACCTTCTCTTCATGCAACTAGCTCAATGAAATGTTTTCTTTTAAAGAAAGAAGACAGAGGAAGGAGTTTTAGGATTAATAATTAGCTGATTTCCCCTCCCCCACACCTCCCCCCTCCCCACTCTCCTACTTCAGCTGAACAACACCTAATACCAACAGAATATCATGGTAACCTCTGCTATCGTAGATCACCCCCAGACCAGCTGCTTTTGCATCCAGATGTTAACTACTGCAAACTAAGCTATTAAGTTAAAAGTATAAATATAGTTTAACCGCTGTCCGACAGGGGAAGATGTGGTTTATTATCTCTGGTGGTACTATGAGTCTCCCTCTAACATAAAAATGTTCCAGAATGCTCGAAGCATTTTATTTATGCTTATTTATTTCAACGGTGATTCCTCCTCAGCATCTCAGCTTTCTCCCCACTGTGATTCACCCAGTTTCCGGGAATGTTTCAGAGTTCTACTCCAGAGGAACTGGCCTATCTCTATGGAGGCAGCTGGCTTATTGGTCATTGTAATTGCTTTTGCAAAACATTTTCTTAATGAGTAAAGGGTGACATCAGTATTATTATCTCAATATCCTTACATCAACTCTTGATAGCATTCTTATTTCCTCTTGCAGCGTAGCCAAGGGAATAGGAAAGGGAGATTCAGGCAGCCTGAGTTTTCCATTGACCTGGATTTGATTTGTGAACTCCAGCACTGGAGTGTGTGTGTAAAGCATCTATATTCGATTTTTAATTTGTAAAGATCAGTGCATAGACTTTCTATGAGTTGAATGCCTGTTTATTTCTCCTCTAGCGAGATGCCTTTAGAAGGTCTTCGTTTAGCTGTCAGTCCCCCCGCTGTTGTGTCGGCTTTTTCTCTTCGGTGTGCTCCCTGACTGCTTGAAAACAGAATTGTCTGAACACAAGCAAACTTCATTGATCCGTATTTCTGTTTGAAAGACCAGAGATTTGTAGGAGGAGACTATTTCTTTTCTCTAGAAAGCTGGCTGCAGGGGAGAGGAGGTCTGCTCGTGGCATAGTAAATCTCTGAGACTGCATAAATGTTACATCCAGCATCTATCATAAGCTTCGTTTTGATGATTTATCTTAGGTAGTTTTTTTACCCCATACTAACCTTCTTTTTTCTGGCAGGGTCCCCACCTTGTGCCCAGGGCTGTTTCACTCTACCCTGGAGCTAGTGATTCGGTCAACACTTGGGCATATCCGACATCAAGATGTAGAGCACGTGATTCTAAAGCCCTTCTGGGCCTCCGGCTTTTGGTCCCAGGGGAGTAACTTGTGTAAGGAAAGAAGGCTCCTTAGGGATTGGAGATAAAATGCTTGTTTTGCATCTCCTGTGCATCTGAGTTGCTTACTAGACAGTTCTTGGACGTTGTCTTCTAATATCCATAGGTGTCCTGGATTTGGGCAGTGGTGAGGATATAGTTAATTAAGCTGCATTAAGGGCAAATATACACACTTGTTAAAACACTTAATTTGCCTCAGTAATATTGATTACATGGCAGAAGTTTGTTTAAACTGAATGGTATTTTTTTCCCCTACTGCTACAGTCCTTGCATGCAATCTGTATAATAGCTAATAGCCATCATCAGTTAAATATCATGTTAGTTGTAAAGTAATGTCATAAGAATTGATTTGGACTCGGCAGTAGAGGGGAGCTCTCCCTTCAAAGCCAATGTAGGTGATTAGCCAGAGTTTTAAGCAGAATCATGGTTCATATGAACTGTGTATATTTTATAGACTTATAGCTGCTCTATATTACATGAGAGCCCATTATATTAAAGAAAAGCTCAGACAGTTAATTATGCAAAACATCATGTATGCAATTACCCAGTATTATTATGCATTTAACAGTCATTGATTTGCCAGTGGCTCGCTTACTGTATTTAGAGCTATAAACAAGGGATGCGCACCCCCAGATCGACATAGGTCCAAGAAAACAAGCTAAGGAAGAATTACACTAGTAAACGCTCCTGCATCAGATCAAATCCTTCAATACAGAAACTGTCAGCAACTGTAATGAGCAACACATTGTGATATCACAGGACCATTTCTTTTCCCATTAATAAAGTTTATCAACCAGGAAGCATCAGAAATCACCTGGTAATGCAAACTGAAGCAATTGCAATTTCCAACATCTAAAATAGTCTGGATAACTTAACAAGGCGCTGGGCGGTGGCCTCTGGCTGGAATGACACAGTAAGATAGGATGCAGGCACTTTCTAACCCATACACTTAGAACACCCCCAGTGTGAATAGTGCACTTCTCTTTGCTGAAAAGGAATGGAATCCATTTCCCTTCCTTTGTTTTAGGGACAGCAGCAGGAGGAAAGGCACAAGGTTTTATAGGTCTTTCTCTATATGCGATTGGATGGCCACCCATCCTGGATTGTCTGGACTAAGGAAGTCCCAGGACATGAGATTTCAGTGATTAAATCAGGATAGTCGACCAACCTAATTTCAGAGCAAAATTGAACACTGGAGCCCTAAAAGCAGATAGGGTTTCAGCAAGGTCCTTCCTGGTCATGGTTTAGCCCTAGGTATGAAATTATATTCCTGGGGTGCTTTCAACGACTGGCCAGAAATGAGTTCCAAGTGTCCTGTTTTTATTTGTCCTAAACCTCTTTGCTTAGTGTAGCACACGTGGCCCTTGACAGAATTGGGAAAGCGTTCAGCTTACGTAGAGGCTGCAATTTGTTACTTGAAGGAGCTGGTCTCTGGTTCCCACACAACTTAGTTACATCTCTTGTCAACAACTCAAGCAGCAGCTTTGTGGGGAGCTGTTTGCTTACTCTGGTTCTTGACGGAGTAAGTTGCAAAGAGCCTTTTAGACTAAACGCACAAGTTATTTGTTCCAAGAATCAAGAAGCGGCATCACTAAATCATTGTGATCATGTTATGCAGACCTCTGTTCCATTAGATGGGCCTCCACGTTTATTAAAGAAGACCTAAAATAATATCTAAGTGTGTGCATACGTGTGCATGTGTTTTAATCTTTCTGGCGTGTGGGTCAGGATTTACAATTCCTTCTTTACAATTAATGGTCTCCTTCTGTTAGGTTAACCAGGCAGACCTGAAGATATTTCTTATTAAAAGAAAAAATCCTCTCTCTTCCTTCCCCAACTAAGCCAGTGTACCTTAATGCAATGATGATATGTTAGACCCAGCAGTTGTCAAAGCAGCGTATTACTGTGATGCCATAATGACACCCTGTCTCTGTAAAGTAGTCATGTTTTCTCAAATCACACGTTGCACCGTTGATTTCTGACATGACACTTCATTCGGTTGCTTTCTCTTTCTTCAGCATCACCATTCTTTGACAATAGCAGCTGGTGCCCATTTTGTTACTAAGTGATTCACATTTTGCCACTTTACGAGAGTGCAATTAGTTGAAGCAGGAGAGAAAAAAAAAAAAAAGCTCATTGTAAAGTGGCGTGTGCTTGGAGTTGTAACTCAGACTGCCAGCGGAGCTGCTGGGGTCATGAGCTTTGAAGCCTGGGCCTCGGGGAGCGCTGCCTTAGTCTTGGAGGTTTTCTTCTAAAAGCATTAAAACAAAACCCAAAACCTATAGGCTAATAAAAGCTTCTTATTTTTTGAAACAAAAATGCTTAAATATTCAATCCGGTGATTTCGGCAGGTAGAAAACCGACCAATCCTTATAGCTTCATTCCTATTTTGGATAGGTTAAGTTATGAGCAGTAGGACTTTTTTTTTTTTTTTTTTTTTTTTTTTTCTTTC
>NW_006799689.1:2385204-2390797 GCF_000442215.2 Lipotes vexillifer
TCCCCTGCATCGGCAGGCGGACTCTCAACCACTGCGCCACCAGGGAAGCCCCAGCAGTAGGACTTTTGATAACCTTCCTTTCCAACCCTGAAGTTCTCTGATTCAGTGAGAGAACTAAGGATTCTGTCTTCTTATTTCTCTCTCTCTCTCTCTCTTCTCATATTCGTAAACTCGCAGGTTTGCTGGCTCCATTGTTGTTATGTAAAAATTTGAGATATAAATTGATAAATTTATATCTCAATTTATCAATTTGGAATTTATAATGATGATGGGTACCTTTTCTGGCCCTTAAGGATGACAAGGAAGAAAATAAACTAGTGAGTTGTTTACTTGTCATTTATTTAGCCTGTTTAGGTGTCTGTCACTGAAATAGGTATAATAAAATTTCAAAAAATCTTGCCTTGGTGTTAAACTCAGGAAGGCCAAAGAAGACCTGTACGCATGTGTTGCATTGATGCACCACTTTTTTTAGGAGGGAAATAAAGTAGCAAATGAACTCAGGTTTGGTATAAAATTCAAAAGGTGAAATGCAGCTGCTTATTACGAACTTTTTTTGGGTTGGCCAAAACGTTCGTTCGGGTTTAGGTGAAACTAAAAGACACATTTTTAACTTTCACGAAGAACTGTTGAACAACGTATTCACTAACCGAGCGAATGTTTTGGGCAACCCAAGAGTTTGGTGAAAGGGTTAATAATATTTAATCATATATAAGCCTATGAAACGTAGGCTTAAGTCCCTTCTGGGCAATGTAGACCACTCTGGACACCTACACACTGCCCAGAAATTCACAGCAATTCACTCATAGTCACACATTTACCTGGATCTAGGTAGCCTCTCTGAAAACAAGCTTGATAATTATAATATAAATGGAATATTAACTTACAGATTATCTTGTTTTCCCCTTCAGCAGCAACTTTAATTGATTCTTATTCTTTTTGTCTGTCACTTTCTCCCTGTACATGAACACCTGTACGCACAGTTAATCAACTGTCAAAAAGTACATTTTTAAATAGTCCAGCAACCAAGAAGCTTTATTTGCCTGATCATTAGTATCTAACACCAAAGATAAATTTTACTCTTGCTAACCCTTAGGCAAGGCTGGGCAAGAACTTCCTATATTGAAGCAGGATCATCAGAATTTATATATAAGTGTATATATATGTATATATGTATAACATATATAATAGAACATATATAGAATATATATAGAATACAGAAGACTATACCTCAAACTGTATTGAAAATACTTTCTAAAGCACTGCAATGTCTCTGGCCTCTGGAAGGCTGTTATATCCCTCAAATTTAGTTTCTTACATGGAAAATAAATGTTATTCTTGACATGGTTATTTCTCCCTCCAGTTTATTCTCAGGGTGTTCACTCAGAGAAGATTTTTAGAAAGTTGCTTCTCTTTTTCCCTTGTGTCTCCCATCATTTCTCTTAAAATAATAAAATAAAAACAACTCTACGTAGCCTTTAAAATAAATATTTCCCCAATTTTTCCAACACATATTATTTCTATTTGTAATTCTTAACTAAATTTAGATTTTTATTAATCCAATGTGACCTAAAATTTCTGCGTTAACAGCACAATGTGGAATTGGGCTTATTCTCTTTGGCTCCGGATAAAACCATCATCTTGAAAATGGCTCTTTCTGACAAAAAGGTGTTCTTTTGAAATAAAGTCTTATTCACTACATTCCTCTTAGAGTTAATGTGAATTTTAGTGCCTCTAATTTTAGGCTGAAGTGAAGTCTAGAATAAAACCCACCAGCTGACAATTGAATTTATAGATAGTTGTGAATATCTCAGGCTTGAATAATAGAGCTGTAGAATTTTAGAGACAGAGAGGGAGAGAATTAAGACCCGCTGTAGTTTTAGGGTATAACGTAATGGTATCTAGGAAATGTTCAGTGTAATGATCTGAGTAGTAATTAGGAGACAACTGTGTTCTTTCAGATTCTGTTTCGGTGTCACTCCACACCCTGGGGAGGGTGACTCAACAGGGTAGCCTTGTAGCCAGCGTGGTGGCTTCTTCAAGCCACTTTTCCTCCACTCATGGGTGAGCCTCTCTGTGTGTGCCAGCACTACCCCTCTTTGCTTGGCTATTTAAAAAACATCAGTGAACACCTTGAAAAACTCTCTGTTGGCTTCAGGACATTTCCGCACTGGACTTTGGAGTCAGCCCTGCGTTGAAATCCCGACTCTTCCACTTCCAAACTGTATGACTTTCAGGAAATTGTTTGATGTCTGAGGCTCTGTTTCCTAAAGAGTAATACCTCCCTCACAAGGTTGTCTTGGGGATTAAATGAGGTAATATTTATAAAGTACTCAGGTCAATGCCTGACATGTAGTAAGCACCTGATAAATGGCAACTCTATTATTATTTCCACTGGGCAGAAAGGTATTCATTAAGGAAGCAGCAGTTCATGTCTGAGAAGAAACATGTAAAACCTACAGCACTGATCCAGCATGTTCACTTTCCTTTACAGCTACAATGGCCAGACTTGTGTAGGAGAAGAGACTGCCACTGTCCAAAGGCTTCCCTGACCACTTGAACTTCCTGAATTTTCTTGCTTCCATCCAGATTATTGCAAAGTTAGGGGCTGAGATTTTCGAGGAGACAGCTGGCTGGAGACACCCAATTTTTCAAAGACCTTAACAACATGCATTTGACACATAAACATTTGGTGACTTTGCAAATAACCCTTCCATAAATAGGAGGGTGATTCCTCGCCTTGTTTCTCAGTCAAGAGTTCTGCACGTTTTAGAAGTCCGTGAGAAAAAGCCCGAGGGAAAGAAAATTGGGATAAACAGAGACAATCCAAGAAGAGAGAGAGAGAAAAAAGAGGGCCCAGGGAAAGCATGGTCTGTTTTGTGATCAAGCAGCTCAGAGCAACTCTCCTTGGGAAAAAGAAAAAATGATTAAGAAATGGTGCCTCGCAGGCAGGTGGCGAAAGAGTTAATTGTCATGGCTGTGAGAAATTCAGTGCCAGAGAGAGGAAAGGGGAGCAACTGTGTTTTAGTACCCTAATAACTTCTAACTGTAGTCTAAGATCATAATGTATGTGCGAGCAGTCCAGTAATTATAAGGTAATAAGTGAAGTGATAGAGTAAGTGCTTTAAATTAAAAGGAATTTGCAGGGCTGCTGTAAGTCAGTGCCGACCCGCTTTCTTTCAAACGTTGACTTGAGGAAAAGTGCTTAGCCCAGGGTGCACGCTGGGAGACAAGGAGAGCGATCTATTAATTACAGAGCTCATTAACAGTGACGGGACAAGGCAGCAGGTGCGGGAGGGAGCGGATGCCTGGTTCAGGCTGGAGGGGGATATTTTTTCTTTCACTAGCTCTTGACTAAAGGACAACCCAAGTGGGTGGGCGAAAGCAAGAAGATATTTTTGAGGATTTCTCCTTCCTGTTTGCTTTCTTCACATCCTGAGTGTGCTTTACTTTAGAAAGCAGCACAAAACTTCCAATGGGAAATCTGCTAGGTAAGAGGCAAATTCTTGCTCTGGATGCTTTGCTCTTGAGACCGCCTTCTCGGAACCGTTCAGTGAACATTCCCTGATAGGAAATAACCATATTTTTCTTCGTCTGAAAGTGACAGAACAGTGGGGGAAGGGGGCACCCGGAGAAGAGCATGAAATTTGTGATCAAATATCATTAGATTTATAGTGAAAGAGATAATTGCATCCCTTCGGTTATCCTGTGACTACTCCCCCAAATTCGAGTGAATGACCATGACCCTGTGGGATTCCCAGAAATCAACTTTCCACTGGGAAGCAATTATCTAAGTTTGTTGCTCAACTGTCACCTCTTCTTTCTATAGTGGGCTCTCAGAAGGTTCCTAGAGACTTTGCTAAAAGGGGTTTTGCACTACGGCGAACCGGAAAGAAAATAGGACCAATTATATCTTTTCATCTAATTACCTCTTCAGAAATTTAATCACTTACGGGTCTGACAAAGTAAGAGGGGCAGTCTGTTTCTTCTAGATAAGAGAGAGAGTGTGTTAGATTAGATGCTTCATCATATTTCCTTTTAGGAGGTAGGATGTTAAAAGACCAGAGGAAGGGGAGAAAAAGAGACCATGGCAAATCTCATTTTTTCAGGGCAAAATTTGATACATCCTTACTTTGCTGAATATAAAGTATCAGGTTTATGGATTCACAGGTATACTGAAGGCTCAAATGGCTTTTAGTGATTCCTCTCTTCAACAGTGGCAAATCGCACATGTAGACACGGACACATGTAAACACATGTACATGTTTATTAATCAGTGCTGGTGATCATTTCACTGTTTTGTGGGCTCTAGGAAATAATCCTTAAATATTGGCTAGCATTTTATCCTTGATGTCTTTCTGTATCGCTAAATGTCTAGGAAATAGAGCAATTTAATTAAAGAGGCAACGTGATTGAGGATATATTCCCTGTGTGTCTTAGATCAATAAAAGACACAGTTATGCTTATGGAAGCGTGCTGACAAACAGTAATTACAGAGCTGAGGAATCATCTGTTCGGTCTTGACAATAAAAGTTTAGTTCTGCTCATAATAAAATGACTGCAACATCAGAAAATGGAAGAGAAAAGTAGAGTGAGGATAAGGGTAATTTTAAAAGTGATATGGACTTTGCAAATTACTCCTCTTCCATGGGTAAATTTAGAATCTAGAGAGTTGATTTAGATATTGACAGTGGTTCTCCAAGAGAAAGGTACAATGAAAGGTACTGGATCAGTTAGAGCTTTTGTTTATGGCCTGTCTGGGCACTTTGATGTAACCCTGTCACGCCCTTATGCTGATTACCTTGTTGTAGAACAAGAGATATTGACTAGAGAATGATGTGTAGTCCCTAGTTCTTAGGCAGCACTCTCAAAGAGCAATGTCTTTAACGTATGAATTCTTCTCTCTTTTTTTTTTTCTCCTTTCGATCTTTTTTTGCACTTTCTCTGTTTCACCTTCTCTTTGTTTCTACCTCTTTTGGTATCTCTGTTTGACACTCTCTCCTCTTTCTCTCTCTGTTTGCACCTCCCTAAACCTCAGGCTTCTCTGCAGAATGTCAAACAAAGATCGACACATTGATTCCAGCTGTTCGTCCTTCATCAAGACGGAACCCTCCAGCCCGGCCTCCCTGACGGACAGCGTCAACCACCACAGCCCAGGTGGCTCTTCAGACGCCAGCGGGAGCTACAGTTCAACCATGAACGGCCATCAGAACGGACTTGACTCGCCACCTCTCTACCCTTCTGCTCCTATCCTAGGAGGTAGTGGGCCTGTCCGGAAACTGTACGATGACTGCTCCAGCACCATTGTTGAAGACCCCCAGACCAAGTGCGAATACATGCTCAACTCGATGCCCAAGAGACTGTGTTTAGTGTGCGGTGACATCGCGTCTGGGTACCACTATGGGGTAGCATCCTGTGAAGCTTGCAAGGCATTCTTCAAGAGGACAATTCAAGGTGAGTGAGGGTTGCACCTGGCGATACCCACCCACCTCCAGACTCATGTGATGGTTGGTTGGTTGGTTTTCGTGGTTCTGGTCCTTGTTAGTCAAGTTGTTTATTCTTTTTTTTTTTTTTTTTTTTTTTTTTTGCTGTTTTA
>NW_006799689.1:2395213-2404073 GCF_000442215.2 Lipotes vexillifer
AGAATCAGTGTAAGTTTTGCTTTGTATATTTGGTAGAATTTGCCTGTGAAACCATCTGATCCTGGACTTTTGTTGGTAGGGAGTTGTTTTAAAATTACAGATTCTGTTTTGCTTTTAGTGATCAGTATGTTCAAGTTATCTATTTCTTCTTGATTCAGTTTTTTTTTTTTTAACATCTTTATTGGGGTATAATTGCTTTACAATGGTGTGTTAGTTTCTGCTTTATAACAGAGTGAGTCAGTTATACATATATATATGTTCCCATATCTCTTCCCTCTTTGAATATCTTTAAGATATTCATTCTGGCATGGGTTTTGGATTCATGTAAAACCAGGTCCAAGTCTTAGCCACTTACCTGCTGAGAGGCCATAACTTCTCCGTGCCTCCCTTCCCCAGGTGGTAAGGATTAAATGAAGACTATCAAAGAGTCTGGCCCATAGTAAGGGCTCAATAATTGATTGACTCTGGTTGCTATTGGCAGTATGACTGGGCTATTCAAGCATTGGGTGGTTCAAATACTCTAGGACAAATAGATGTCTTTGATACTAAACTAGAAAGACCTGTGAGCTTCTCAGCTCACAGCTAACCCCCTTTGGCTCTGATAATAAACTTTCTCTTCCTATAGCCATTTTTCACAACAGTGCCCTTTTATATTAGAAGGCATTTAGGTGGGCCGATTGGAAATTTGATTGGTTTTGTATAGTTTGTTTTGTTTTGTTTTTTGACTGTGCTGCTCTGGCTGGTGGGATCTTAATTCCCTGACCAGGGATTGAACCCAGGCCCTCGGCAGTGAAAGCGCCAAGTCCTAACCACTGGCCCACCAGGGAATTCCCCTGGTTTTATGTAGTTTTATGGTGATCAATTAATTTTTTTTTCTGTGAATGTGGATGGGAAACTAGGTAAATCAGAAAGGGAACCTGAATCTTATCACTTGAGTAAAATATCCCAATTAAGCTTTGAATGTGGGATTCAGGAAATAAAAAAGCAGAGTGTCTTTGCAGCGTGAAATCTAGGAGTGACCATCATAAGAACCAAGTCCACTGCCGGTGTTCATGGGGCCTGATACAGTGTACACACACATATTGTGTATGTAAATATGTAAGCGTTTGTAAATTAAGATAACAAACTGCTAAGTCAAATATGTTCTGTTCTCTTATTTGACAAATATGCCTTCACAATGGCCTGGGAGGCTAGCTTGGCATTTTTAATTCTTAGACTCCTAGGAGTTTTGTGTCAGAAAGAGGCAGTAGAAGGAGAGCCAGCTTTTAGCTTGCAGCCCAGCCCATTTCTCTTCCTTCCCCTCTGCCTTCCATCATGTTTGGTACATAGTGTGGACTCCCCTGCCCCCATGTCAAAGACCCATCCACCCCTTCCTAACAGCTGCACCTTGACCACGCACAGGCCTTGCAATGTGCGCTCCGGCACTGCAGTCCAGCCCAGGCCATCTTCCAGAGGAGCGACCCAGGGGAGAGGGCCATGCAGGTCCTGGAACAGGGTTTGTAGGGGTTTATCCTGGGAATTCGGGAGCCCCAGGTACTGGGGATCATGCACTACAAGGGGGGCTTGTCTCCTTAGCCTGTGGAAGGGCTTGCACCGTGATACTTTCTAAAGCCTAGGGCTTTCAGGTGGGGGGCCCTCCTAGTCTGACTCTAAAGGTGACACTGATAAGAGCCTAAATCTCACCTTAAACATAAGACATTAAGAGGAGGAAGCCATATGCTAAAGGTGAATGGGCACAGTCTGTGGGTCTGCTCTTTTCCACCCTGAATTGTTGACTCCTTCCTGGAGTAGACGGCTTAGTCCTAGAGGACCTTTCCTGGATGTAGCGTTTTCTTTGCCGTCCATGTGCTATGTTAGTCTCAGAATAGAATATTTGCAGCACTGGCGGAAATAACTTACAAATTGAGTGTCTGTGCATCTTATGAACCTTAGCAAGGAAAATAATAAGGTATTATCTGTTTACCTTAAATAGCATTTAGAGAAAATCACTCTCCCGGTTTGTACGTAGCATCTTTAAAACGAATAAGTTCGAAAATTAAAATCCAGCATAATATGGAGTTGACTTAACGAATCTCAGTGATTGTCAGTTTGGGTGCAGTATTAAATTAAATATTGAGGTGATATTTTCAAAAGAAATATTGTCTAAACCTCATTTGCTTTAACTCCGAGCTTGCTTTTGTTATGTTTAATTGACTTTTCCACTTTTCCTTGCATTTGATGCCAATTTTGTCTGAGTTTTTGAAATGCATGAATGTTGCCAAGTTATCAATGAGAAATATTATTCTCCTGCTATTTTAATGGTTAGCTTCAGTGTTTATTTCAATAGTAAAATTTAGTATTGCAGACTTTCTTTGTGGGTAAAGAATATGTATTATGCGAATGGATATTTTAGGAAACAGCACAGTTTACAGTTTGATCTCTCCCAGTTTTGACTTAGTGGACCCACTTCTCGGGATAAATGAGTAGTGATTGCTTTTTCATGGTTTGTTCTGACTTTTAGGAACTGGCCTAAATTTGTCATCACTTCTCAGGTTGTTGAAGAGCTAATGGTAACAAAATTCTTCTATGAAGGACCAGAGAGTAAAACAGATAGTAAATATCTTAGGATCTGTAGGTCCCATGCCTCCTCTGTCATGTACTCAATTTCGCTTTGTTTTATTTTTTAAGCTGTTTAAGAATATAGAAACAACTCTGAGCTTGAGGTCATACCAAAACAAACCTAGGGCTAGATTTGAAGGCTGGCCCTAGTTTGGGTAGCTGCTAGACTAAAACACCCTCATTTCATCTTCCTTGTAGGCAACAATGACTGCCAGGATTTTCATATCAGAGGACTTTCTGGACAGCTTTGCATGCATATTATTTATTTAAATTGAAAGCAAGGTCTCTATCGTGATGACTTTTTTTAGCCTGTTATCTCAGTTTTCAGAATATTTTTTTTCCAGGAATTAGAGTTTTCTAGCCTCTTTTCACTGTTCACTATGACATACACATGTGTGTATCAGCCAGCTAATCAGAAAACAGAATCAATGTAAATGAAAATAAAGTAACATTTAGAGTCACTGACAAAAAGTTGGATCTTGGTTGTATAAAATAAGAGTGATTAATTTTCAGAGATTAAATTGCATGGTTGGTCTTTGATCAGAGAAAAGAAAAGAGAAGAAAATTTAATGATCCCCACTATTTTTTTTTGTCCTTCAGATGTTAGGAGCTCACATTTGCAACACCGGCGTCTCTGGTATCATTTACATGTTTATTAAACACATTGCATTATGTTACTGTATTTTGAAAGTCATTTAAAATCAACATATTCTAACCTCCTGAGAGGATATATTGTGCAGTTGGGTGACAGTAGATAGGAACCTATCCCATGTAAGGGGTATATGCCAGTGGCATTCAAGGAGGAAAAGAATTTGCAATGAAAGTTTTTTATGCCATGGTAAAAAGTCCAACTGTAGTTCACTGTCAAATTAGTGAGATTGGATAATTAGTCAAGTTAAGCAGACACAATTCCCTTTCCTAAGCAATATATTTGCAGAACGAGTGACCCTCTCTTCTACTGTCATTTCACAGTGGTTGGGAAGAAATTATGGTATGCATTTTATGATCCTCTGGTAAATGATATTGCATTTATTTTTATTGATTAAAAAAAGGTGTAGTAATATAGCTAATTCTTAAAAGTGCAATAGTTACAATTAATAAAAGGACAAGCTTGTTAGTAATTTTTTTAAACTTAGTTCTATTTTCACACTTTAACTAAATTTCTAATATATCTGTAATATTAGTATATCCTCCATTGACTCTACTCTGATACGGCCTACGTTATAGAATCAAAAAAAATAAGAATGTTATTCTGGATTATCTTTACGTATGCATACTTAAGAGGCTATGCTCTCTCTCTTTTCTAAATTTTCATAAACTTTTTTTTCTCAAAAAAAAAAAAAACCCTCTGTACTCAGAAAATAAAATCCATTTCCCACGGTTCACCTGAGCCAGGGTCCTCAGAATTAGCAGCCAGGAAGGAAAGGGGTTCCCACGTGCTGATTGTAGGTGGAGCTGGTGTGAGAACTGGTGCCCTCTGTGGTTCCAGTGTCCTGATCCACCTGTGCCATCCATACTTACCTGAATGTCCTGATCCACCTGTGCCATACACACTTCCTGATAAAGTCACTTTCTTACGGGAAAGGAAGCGCGTGCATTGCCATTTCCTCCAGGGAATCTGTTGGCAAGTACTTTATCTTTTCCTAGCCTGCCCCAGCCTACCACAACCTCAAAACCTCAAAACCTACCCCAAGGTCAAATCCACAACCTCTCCCAGCATTCCACACCAACCCTTCCAGCAAGTCGCTGGTGAGAAGGAAGTTTGTGTTGTTTACATGCTCAGGTCGGAAGGACTTCATAGATCAGTTCCAGTTAATTCTGTAAAAACCCCATTTACTTTCTTATCTGTTAGCTAGGTGGATCTTTGCATCTGTGATGGGACTTCTTAGGTAGTAGGGTGTGGCTGATACTTTGCCTACAGACAACTGGACTTGCACCCAGGTCACCCTAGTATTATCTGATGACTGTTTTGATGAAGAGGCTGGAGGCTGTTCTTTGATGACAAGATGAACTCCCAAGAAAAGGTATCAGTACCTCTCTTAAAATTCTAATAGCTTTCATTCTTTCCTCTTGGTTCTCCCTCACTCAGAACCAAGCCCTGACAAATAATGCTGTTTCGTTCAGAGAATAACCAATAAATTACATTGTTAGAATGGCCTCCGTCTGCAGAGCATCATATTAAATGCTTGAGCACAAATAGTAGGAAAGATACGTCGCACTTCATATTTTTCAAAGTGCGTGCTTTAGCGTATGTTAATTACATGGTAAGATCCTTCTTTGCATCAATTCAGAATTGGTTCTGGCTGAATCCAGTTAGAATACACTAAAATGTTCACCCTAAAGGTGGGAAAGAAAACCGAAAAAATGAGTGATGAGGGTTCTGCTGTCTAAGGTTCCTATTGATGCGAATATGGGTCACCTTTCTGGGTAATCAGTTGCAGGAATATATGTCTCAATATGATTTGAATCCCAAGGATTTGTTACTTGTTAGAATTCAGGTTTTGGAAGCTGTGAGACAGGTTGTGAGGAACGGCAGGGTGGTGTTCAGTAGCATGGGTCAGAATTTTTTTTCTTTACTGGTAAAGCCCACGGCAATGATTCATTTTTCTGATATATTACTTGATAAATTTAGATAACATCATAGAAGTGATAAAGTATACACAGGGCATTAATTAAGTTTCTTTTGAAGTTGCTTTAAGTTGTTGGGATTCAACAGGCCTGGTCATTGGAGTTCTCTTATTACACCATTTCAGAAGTTTTACCTGAAAGCAAAATTAGATAATGGATGCTGGTAAAGTATTCTGGGTTATACGAAAAGTAAATATAAGTTTATATGTAAAAGAAATGATGTTCCAACATACTTTTTATTTATTTTATTTTTTCACATCTTTTTCTTTCTTTTTTTTTTGGCCGCACCATGCGGCATGTGGGATCTTAGTTCCCCGACCAGGGATCGAACCTCTGCGTCCCCAGCATTGGAAGCATGGAGTCTTAACCACTGGGCCACCAGGGAAGTCCAATTCATTTTATTTTTTATTGTGGCAAAAAGCATAACATAAAACGCACATAACATAATACATACGTTAAAATTTTCCATCGTAACCATTTTTAGGGGCACAATGCCTTAGTGCTAACTATATGCATATTATTGTACAACAGATCTTCAGTGTTATCTCATCTTGCAGAAATAAAACTCTATACCAATTAAATAACAACTCCCCATCTTCCCCTTCCCCCAGCCCCTGGTAATCACCATTCTACTTTCTGTTTCTATGAGTTTAACTACTTTAGAGTACCCCCTATAAGCAGAATCATGTAGTATTTGTGCTTTTGTGACTGGCCTGTTTCACTTAGCATACTGTCCTCAGTTCATCTATGTTATAGTATATGTCAGGATTTCCTTTTTTTTCACAGCTGAATAATATTCCATCGTATGTATAACTGTATACACCACATTTCCTTTTTCCATTCATTCATCGGTGGACATTAGGTTGTTTCTGCCTCTTGGTTATTGTAACTAATGCTGCAATAAGCATGGGTGTACAAATATCTCTTTGAGATCCTGCTTTCAATTTTTTGGATAAAATACCCAGAGGTGGGATTACTGGATCATATGGCAGTTCTATTTTTAATTTTTTGAGGACCTTCCATATTGTTTTCTATAGAGGCTGCACCATTTTGCACTCCCACCAACAGTGCATGAGGGTTCTAATTTCTCTTTATCCTCTCCAACACTTATTCTCTTCTTTTTTTTTTAATTAAATAATGGCCATTCTGATAATGAGTATGAGGTGAATATTTAAATATTTTTGAGGCGTTTTGGATGTATCTCAAATTTGAAGTTCTAATCTTTCACCTGCCAATGCTTATCCATAAGTAATTACATATGTGGACAATGTAAATAGTTGGTTTCATCCTCTTGAATTGAATACAATGCCTTTATATCAGTAATAGATGAAGAATTTGTTAATTTGTCATAATAATAATGAATATATTTGTTTTTAAAATGTGCCACACATTATTCTAAGTGCTTTACATTAATTATCCTATTTAATTCTTCCATCATTCCATTAAAGTAGATACTACCATTCTAATATTACTATATTATTTATAGATGTGGAACTTCTATAAAGTTCACAGAGAGGCACAGAGGACAAATTGCCCAGACACAGTTGAGTCTCATTCTGAACCCAGAGCCTCTTCTCTTAACCCCCTCATTACCCTGCCTTGTATATTTTAAAAACTTTTCAAGCACTGAACAATTTTAGACTGAATTTTTCTTAAGAGATTTTAGTTCATGGGCAAATTTTTCCATTAAGTTGTTAAAATATAATAAAAAAGGGGAATTAAGAATATTTTCAGTGATGATTAGATGATATTAAAGGTTTGTAAGAAGGAGGCAGCAGAAGTAAGTCTTAAAAATATCTAATTTTTTTTATCATTCATTTTCCGAAATCCCCTAAATATGAAGTTTGAGAGTTCAGCCCTTCACTACCACCATATCAGTTTTCTGTCTCAGTTCCCTTGGATTTATTTATTTATTTATTTATTTTTTGCGGTAGCTGTGGCCTCTCCCATTGCGGAGCGAGCACAGGCTCCGGACGCGCAGGCTCAGCGGCCACGGCCCATGGACCCAGCCGCTCCGCGGCATGTGGGATCTTCCCGGACCGGGGCACGACCCCGTGTCCCCTGCATCGGCCGGCGGACTGTCAACTGCTGCGCCACCAGGGAAGCCCAGTTCTCTTGGATTTTATCTGCTGACACTCATTTTGTCACTAGATACTTAGTTGCTGGTCTTAGATTGATCCTAAAAGTGTACACTCACCACTGATAACACTTCCCAGACTCTTTCGTTCTCGATTGCAGGAGGAAAGAGGCTTATTTCTTCTTCTGTCCACTTACTAAACTTTGTGACCACAACAGAAGGCAGCTAAGAATCAATTTTTTTTTTCTTATGATGAATACTAGTCAGAAGGAGTTTTTTTTTTCTTTTAAGTGATTATATGAATGCATCTGTATGTTTATAGGAAAAAATTATATTCTTTGGAATTAACTCTTGTTTTATATTGGTTTGAAAAAGTTTAAAGAAACAACCATATTTTTATATGCTTTTTTTTAGAAGGGCATCACTGAGTCATCCTAGAAAGAAAAGAAGAGAATGTAGTACAAGAAAATCTGGATTAATTTAAAATTTAGAGCTTGAGATCTGAATGCTTTAGAATGAATCTGAAAGCATACCCTACATCTGCATTCTGATACCCATTTTCTTTCAGTGCATACTATTAACAACATAGTTTCCATTTGAGGAAGATCAGAGGCAAGTACAAGAATCTTCAAAGGAACGAATCTAGCCCAAGATTTTGTCCTTGACTGCACCTTTATTTTTTTTTCTCTCGCTTCCAAAGTGTCTGCATTGCTTCCTTGCTTCTGGAACACCCTCGCTGTCCCCAGAGTCCTCAGACTATGTTTTACATGGATAACAGTTTCAAATTTTGCAAATATTTCAAGCAAAAGCCCTCCAACTCATCCTGCCACCTGTTCGTCTCAGTTTACTGAGATTTCTTTTTTAATATCTGAACCTAACTTAGAAGAAGCTACTTTACAGGGTTGTGAGGAAAAAAAAAAAAAAAGAGAGAGAAAAGATGGATAAGAGATTATAAAGCATTTCTCATCATTGCAGCCTTTGGTCCACATGTTTTAGACCCAAGATCAGTAAACCAAGGCCCTGGGGGCCAAATCCACTTTGCTAAAGAAAGTTCTATTGGAACACAGCCGCACCGATTCTTGCGTTGTCTGTGGCTGCTCTCCTGCTTCTACAGGAGTCACACCAGACACTGAAGGACCGGCAAAGCTGAACTATTGACTCTCTGGGCCTTTAAGAAAAAGCTTGTGGACCCCTGCTGTTTTATAAAGGGGTAGGAATTAAGTGTTTCCTGCAAGAGTAATCCTTATCCTACCTCCCCTGGATCATCATCCGACAGGAGGAAGCCCCCCACTCTCCCCTGCTAAGTTTCCCTCTGTACTTTTCCTCCCTGAGGAGACACCAGGTCCTTTGCTGACCGCCCTGTCAGAGCAGACAGTGTAGGTGCCCAGGTTCTCTTTCCGAGAGGAGGGAGAGCCTTCAGGCACACACACTCCACGGGCCGAGCTTTACTGGTTCTCCTCTGAGCTTCTCTGTTTTGCTCTAAATCCAGCTGGCAGCCTTGTTGGCGTCCCCTGACTCTTGGGGTGACTAGTCATTACTCCTTTTTTTTTTTTTTTT
>NW_006799690.1:0-224 GCF_000442215.2 Lipotes vexillifer
GTATATATACATTGTATATATACATATATAGATATACATTGTGTGTATATCTATATCTATCTATCTATATACAGATATATATATATATATATAGTGTGTGTGTATATATATATATATATATATACCATATCTTCTTTATCCATTTCTCTGTCGATGGGCACTTAGGTTGCTTCCATGTCTTGGCTATTGTAAATAGTGCTGCTATGAACATTGGGATGCATGTA
>NW_006799691.1:0-1242 GCF_000442215.2 Lipotes vexillifer
ATTTTAATCAAATTTGCTCTGATAAAAAATAAAAATTAAATTAAAAAAAGAACAAGAAAAAAAGAGAGAGGAAAAAAGGGAAAAAAAAGAACAAGAAGTAATGAGACATAAACTTAAGGGGCTTTTTGCTGGCACATTGCATTCTAATTTACAACCAGAACACGACTTCCATTAAAGCTCTGTTATCACTAATATAGCAGCTTTATAAGCAATGTTGAATGTAGCTTAAAAGAAGTCTCACTAATTATTGATAGTAACAAGAAAACAAACAAAAGTAAAAATCTCATGGCAAAATGTATACATAGAGTAAGGGTAGTAGATCAAACACTTACTAAACTTCTGTAAAGAATAAAAGACAACAGTAGTTTTTTAAAAAAAAAAAAAAAAAGAGAGGACCCAAATAAATCAGAAATGAAAGAGATGATGTTACAAGAGCCACCAGAGGAATACAAAGTATCCTAAGATACACACAGGGTAACTCAGGGCTCAGACTGGACAGAGCCCACTCTCCATTCCCCTGTACATGACTTACAGGAGCCTCAGGAACTGAGGAGGGGGTCCCTGAGGAGAGGCACAAGATAGAAGATGTTAGGCATTAACATGACTGCATTCATCTTAAACGTGCCTGAACTACATTCACACGAGATGATTTTGTCCTGTATGTACATCAACAGCTCTAGTCGGAACTGCAGATCTTTGGCTTCACCACCTCTACTGACAGCATTAGATTCACCTTCTGTGGACCGTCTCCTATAGGATTTCTAGAACCACAAAGCATCAAAGCTTCACAGGACCCAGAGTCTGTGCGACTCCACTCCAAGTCTCAGAGTCTCAACTGCACTCAGAGACTCAGAGTCTCAACAGAGACTCCACTCTTGGAGGGCACACACAAAGTAGTGTGCACATCAGGACCCAGGGGAAGGAGCAGTCACCCCGTAGGCAAATGATCATACCTAGCTGCTAGTTTTAGAGGGTCTCCTGCAGAGGCAGGGTGTGGCTGTGGCTCACCATGGGGACAACAACACTGGCAGCAGAAGTTCTGGGAAATACTCCTTGGCATGAACGCTCCCAGAGTCCACCATTAGCCCCACCAAGAGCAAGGTAGGCTCCAGTGCTGGGTCGCCTCAGGCCAAACAACCAACTGGGAGGGAACCCAGCCCCATGCATCAGCAGACAAGTAGATTAAACTTTTTATTAAACTTTTATTTAATCCACAGACAAGCAGATTAAAGCTCTGCCCAC
>NW_006799692.1:0-560 GCF_000442215.2 Lipotes vexillifer
GCCTTTGTTATGTTGAGGTAAGTTCCCTCTATGCCTACTTTCTGCAGGGTTTTTATCATAAATCGGTGTTGAGTTTTGTCGAAAGCTTTCTCTGCATCTATTGAGATGATCATAGGTTTTTTTCTCCTTCAATTTGTTAATATGGTGTATCACATTGATTGATTTGCGTATATTGAAGAATCCTTGCATTCCTGGAATAAACCCCATTTGATCATGGTATATGATCCTTTTAATGTGCTGTTGGATTCTGTTTGCTAGTATTTTGTTGAGGATTTTTGCATCTATGTTCATCAGTGATATTGGTCTGTAGTTTTCTTTCTGTGTGACATCCTTGTCCGGTTTTGGTATCAGGGTGATGGTGGCCTCGTAGAATGAATTTGGGAGTGTTCCTCCCTCTGCTATATTTTGAAGAGTTTGAGAAGGATAGGCGTTAGCTCTTCTCTAAATGTTTGAAAGAATACGCCTGTGAAGCAGGCGTCCTGAGCTTTTGTTTGTTTGAAGATTTTTAATCACAGTATCAATTTCAGTGCTTGTGATTGGTCTGTTCATATTTTCTATTT
>NW_006799693.1:0-3033 GCF_000442215.2 Lipotes vexillifer
TGTGTGTGTGTGTGTGTGTGTGTGTGTGTGTGTGTGTATCCATTTGTCTGCTGATGGGTGCTTAGATTGCAGGACCCCAGGTCTTCTGACTTGTGAGGCTGTGCTTTTTCCGGCTGTGTCATACTGATTGCATGTTCTTTACAACAAAGTTTAAATTCTAGTGAATAGAATTTAAACTTCCCTTGATGACTCAAGATTATCATAACGAGTATCAGTTTGGGGTTTCAAGCAAATAACCTCCTTGAAGGCTTTTAAATAGTGGAGAGCCGTCTGCCCTGACCCTGGCTGACCCCTTCCTGCTAAGTGCGTGTAGCCTCTGAGTCCGCTTAGGATCCTCCCTTTGTCTCCCTTTGTTAGACTGTCAGCCTGTATGTCATCCTCTCACTGCGTCTTCCTCTAGGGGTTCCCGTCTCCATCCACGTTCATCACTTCTAGTCTGCTAAGCCTCATTCTCCATGTCAACTAGAATAATTGTCAAATGAGGGAAAGTCGGTCACAGGAAATGGTGATTCCTTACAAGCAGGTTATGCCAGGACATTTTTGGATGGGTGGCTTGTCGCCTGCTGGGATTAACTGCGGTCCCCTGGCCTTGCTAGATCCAGCAGTTTATCCAGGACCTGTCAGACATCTGGGCAGAGGTGAAAAAGAAGGAGCAACAGCATATCCGGGTTTAAGGAGCAGCCGTGGTTCCAGAATGTTCTGAGACAGAGAAGGGAGAGAGAAAGTACCAGGTGACCTTGCCGTCCAGTCAGCCCAGTCCAGCCCTCTGGGACCGCTGTGCCTTTTGGAAATCCCTGTTTATCCCCTCAGCCCGTCCCATCCCTGAAAACATTAAATTCTATTAGAGGTTTGTTCCTAAGTTCTCTCTCTCTTTTTGGTGGTTTATTCACGGGGAAGAGGATCCACTGAGGGGAGAACCCCCCAAAGCACCCCCTCTTGAGGCTGCCAGGTCTGGTATCTCTTAGGCTTTGCAGTTTACACAGGAGGTATCCACTTGGCAACACACACCAGGGTGAGTACATAGGACCCTTCTTCCTCCTACCACTTCCATTTTTTTTTTAAGTTGGTGTTTCCAGTTGGGGTGCAAAGACTCACTAGAAACCATGAAGGCAGCTTCCTGGGTCCGAGCGCCGGAAGCGGTAAGTTAGGAACTGTTTCTTCCCTGACGTCGGGAGGAAGCCCTGCTGTCCTGCCCCCGCTGGACCCAAAGACACGCAATATGGTATCAGCAATGCTGATGTAGGAATAGCAGGCAGGCTGCCAGGCGACAGCATCTTAGCAGGCTGGAATGATGGCGTCAAACCGACAGAACTAAACTGAGTGGAGGTAAATGTGAATGTCTCGCACTTAACGGTCGAAAACTCAACGGCACTGTTATCAGTCGTCAGTGGCAAAAGGCAGGTCAGGGACTGGACTGAAAGAGCAGCACTTACTGAGCATATGTTTCATATATATCATCCCAGTGAGAACCGTGTGGCACCATTAACACCTGAATTACCAAACAGAACACTTGCCCAAGGACACTGGCTCCAGCGACAGGGAGTCGCATTGGGTCTGCCTGCCCCCAGCCTGTGCTCCCTCCACCAGGCTGCTTTCCCCTCCAGGGGCAGCCGGAGGGGGCGGCCTGAACAGGGCTCCTTGTTTCTCCTTGGCCCTGTGATCCCAGAGGCCCTGCGGGGAGACCATCACCTCCAGGGCAGTCTGCTGCAGCACCCCTGCCCGGATCCTGCTGTGGGCCACTGTCACCCCTCACCTTTGTGTTCACCATCTGCCAGCAGCGTCAACATCCCCGGGAGTTTATTGGAAAGGCAAATTCTCGGTCCCCATCCCAGACCCAAGCATTGGAAGCTCTGGAGGTGGGGCAAAGCCCTCTGGGTTTTAACAAGCCCTCCAGGTGATTCGGATACAAGCTCAAGTTTGAGAACCACCACTTTAGGGTAAACCAGACACTTTCAAGGACCTGGGATCCCACCATGTGAGGTCACACCTATCCGTAATCCCACCTGTGGAGCCCGCGTGCAGTCGGAGGAACAGAATCAGCAGAAGGGAGTTGCAGATGGGCATCCGCGGCTTGGCTCAGGGGACTGGACCCGAGGCAGGGAGGCCGCCAGTTGAGCAGTCTCTGCACGCCTGTCGCCTTCTCACTGATGCTGGAGCTTGAAGCCCAAGGACGGGGAGTAGTTGGGAAAGAAATATGGACGTAAAGTGGGGGAGATGGAGGGTGAGTCGGAATCCACACTCACAACCTGGGCCCATGAGGATGGACAGAAACCTGTGGTAGTTCTTGCGGCCTCCGAGCCGGGAGGGGTGGGCGTCTGAAGTAGCTGGACCTGGATCACAGAGCTGAGCACCCACACTTGGCCCAGGAGCCGGAGGCGCTGCACGAGGGTCCAGGGAGGGAGGAACAGCTGGGGCCACGGCCTCCCACGGATGAGGGGAGTGGGCAGTGCAGGGACAGCGGGTGGGAGCATCCACCTCTGCCCTCAGGCCTCTCACTGGAGCCTCTGTGACCCCTGCTCCTTCGAAGCACCCCGGAAAAGGAATTCTGGGGAACACAGCACAACCTGGCCAAGCTGCCACATCCCCAGGTCTCCACACGACCGTCATCTGCGTCACAGGTGAGGGAAAGGGGAGGGGAGTGGAGCTGGCTGTCCCCTGCCAAAGGGACTTCTCTCTGGAAAGGGTTGGAATGTAACCGAGCAAGGGCTCCTGTGCTGGCAGCGCAGAAAGCCAAGCTCTGACAGCGGGTGTTTGCAGCAAAATCAGGGTTTATTTGCAGGACGCCAAGCAAAGAGAAAGGGCAGCTCATGCTTAGAAAACCCAAACGCCCGCTGGCTTTCAGGCAAGGGTTTTTAAAGACAGTGTGAGGAAATGTAACGCTGGACACTATAAAACTCTTAGAGGAAAACAGGAAGACCACTCTTTGACATAAATCACAGCAAGATCGTTTTTGATCCACCTCCTAGAGTAATAGAAATAAAAACAAATGGGACCTAATGAAACTTCAAAGCTTTTTTTTTTTTTTTTTTTTGT
>NW_006799694.1:0-4403 GCF_000442215.2 Lipotes vexillifer
CTAGTGGGAAGCAGCTGCATAGCACAGGGAGATCAGCTCCATGCTTTGTGACCACCTAGAGGGATGGGATAAAGAGGGTGGGAGGGAGATGCAAGAGGGAGGGGATATGGGGATATATGTATACGTATAGCTTATTCTCTTTGTTATACAGCAGAAACTAACAGCACTATAAAGCAATTATACTCCAATAAAGATGTTAAAAAAAAAAGAATGTGTATTCTCTTGCTTTTGGATAGAATATTCTGTAATATATATTAAGCCCATATTCTCTAAAGTGTCATTTAAGGTCAGTGTTTCCTTATTGATTTTCTGTCTTGATATACGTGGGGTGTTAAAGGCCTCTAATATTATTGTGTTACCGTCAATTTCTCCCTTTTATGTCATTAACATTTTCTTTATGTATTTATGTGTTCCTATGGTGGGTGTGTATATATTTACAATTACTATATCTTCTTGTGGAATTGGTCCCTTTATCATTATGTAATGCCCTTCTTTGTCTTTTTTACAGTGTTTGTTTGAATGTCTATTTTATCTGATATAAGTATTGCTCCCCCAACTTTGTTTCTGTTTCCATTTGCATGGAGTACATTTTTCCATCTCATTTTCAGTCTCTGTGTGTATTTTAATATGGAGTGAGTCTCATGTAGGCAGCATATATATGGGTGTTGTTCTTTTATGCATTCAGCCACTCTATATCTTTTAGTCCATTTACATTTAAATTAATTATATTTGATATGTGCTTACCGCCATTTTGTTAATTGTTTTTGAGTTGTTTTTGTAGTTCTTTCTGGGAATTCCCTGGCGGTCCAGTCATTAGGACTCCATGCTTTTACTGCCGAGGGCACGGGTTCAGTCTCTGGTCAAGGAACTAAGATCCTGCAAGCCATGTGGTGCGGCCAAATATAAATATATATATACATATATACATTTACATAAGAACTATATATATATTTATATAAGAACTATACATATATATAGTTCTTTTTTTGTTCCTTCTTTTTTTACTCTCTTCTCTTATCATTTGATCTTTGGTGTTATGTTTGGATTCCTTTCTCTTTTGTGTGTGTGTATAGATTTTCCATTTATGTGTGTGTATCTATTACAGATTTTTGGTCTGTGGTTACCATGAGGTTAATATATAGCAATCTATACATACACGTGATTATTTTAAGATGCTGATCTCTTAAATTCAAATGCATTTTAACAACTCTGCATTTTTACTCCCCGCCCCCCATTGTTTCCTGTGTTTGACATCATATTTTACATCATTAACTACTTATTGTAGATATAGATGATTTTACTCCTTTTGTCTTTTAACCTTCCTACTAGCTTTATAAGTGGTTGATCTCCTACCTTTACTGTATGTTTGCCTTTACCAATGAGATGTTTCCCTACTAACTTCTATATTTCTAGTTGTGACTTTTTCTTTTCCACTTAGAGAAGTCCCTTTATCATTTCTTTTAAAGCCAGTTTAATGGTGCTGAACTGTTTTAGCTTTTGCTAGTCTGTAAAACTCTTTTCTTTCCTTCAAATCTGAATAATAGCCTTACCTGGTAGAGTATTCTTGGTTGTAGGTGTTTTCCTTTCATTACTCTAAATATATAGTGCCACTCCCTTCTAACCTGCAGAGTTTCTGCTGAAAAGTCATCTGATAGCCTTATCGGAGTTCCCTTGTATGTAACTAGTTGCTTTTCCCTTGCTGCTTTTAATATTTTCTCTTTATCTTTAATTTTTCCTATTTTAATTACAATGTGTTTTGGTGTGGTCCTCTTTGGGTTGATCCTGGATGGGACTCTGTACTTCCTAGGGATGTCTGTTTCCTTTCCCAGTTTAGGGAAGTTTTCAGCTATTATGTCTTCAAATATGTTCTCTGCCCCTTTCTCTCTCTCCTCCTGTAATGAGAATATTAGTATGCTGGATGCTGTCCCAGAGGTCTCTTAAACTGTCCTCATTTTTAAAAATTCTTTTTTCTTTTTTTTTTCTGTTTAGCTTGAGTGATTTCCACTACTGTCTCTTTCAGTTCACTGATCTGTTCCTCTGTATCATCTAATATACTGTTGATTCCTTCTAGTGTATTTCTTATTTCAGTTATTGTATTTTTCAGCTCTGTTTGGTTCTTTTTTATATTTTCTAACTCTTTGTTAAACTTTTTACTGTGTTCATCCATTCTTCTCCTAACTTCTTTGATAATCTTCATGGTCACTATCCTGAACTCTTTATTGGGTAGATTGCTTATTTCCATCTTGCTTAGTTCTTCTGGTGTTTTATCTTGTTCCTTCATTTGGAACACATTCCTCTCTCACCACATTTTGTCTAATTTTCTGTTTTTATTCCTATGCATTAAGTAGGTTGGTTATGTTTCCTGATTTTGGAGAAGTTGCCTTATGTAGGACATCCTAGAGGGCCCAGTATCCCACTGCCCTGTGGACACCAGAGCTATATGCTCTTTGATTGCCCTCTATGTGGGCTGTGTGGGCCCTTCTATTATGATTGGTCTGACTACTGTGAGCACGCTGGTAAGCATGGCTGACTCCCATCTCAGTTGTTTGCTAAGCCCTGCCTAGTGCAGAGACTGCCAGCTGCTAGTGGGTGGGACCTGGTCCTTGTGTGGCTGGCTGTATGACCCAGGGGAATCCCCAACCTGACCTGCTAGTGGTCAGGGCCCAGTCACATGGTGGTAGTTGTGGGTCCCAGGAGATCATGGGGCTAGTTTCAGCCCACTGGTGGTTTAGGGTCAAGTCCTAGGCTCTCTGGTGGGCAGGGCCAGGTTTCAGGGTTCCTGTGGGACACAGGAGGGTTTATGGCAGCTGACCTGCTGGTGAGTGGTGCTGTGTCCCATATAGCTAGCTGCTTGGCCTGGGGGGTCTTAGGACTGGTGCTTACTGGCTCATGGGCAAGGCCAGGTCCCAGCCCTAATAATCTAGAGAGATAACTCCAAAATGGTGCTTGCAACACCAGTGTCCTTGTGGTAGGATGAGCTCCCCAAGATGACTGTCACCAGCTATGGAGACTTTGTGTGTGCTTTTTTAAGAGTGGAGTCTCTGTTTACCATAACTCTCTGGACCCAATGACCTTCAAAGCCAAACGTTCAGGGCGCTCTTCTTCCTGGTGCACAATCCCTAGGCTGGGGAGCCCAGCATGGGCCTTGGACACCTCTCCTTGAGGAGGATCACTGTTTGTGGATTGCCTACCTGGAGATGTAAGTCTTAACTATAGTGCATCGCCATTCCTCCTACTTGACTTGTTGTGGCTCCTTCTTTATGTCTTCATAAAGCTGTAGAAGATCTTTTCTTCTAATCTTCAGGTCATTCTCATTGATAGTGCTCTGTAAACAGTCGTTTTTATGGTGTGTCCTTGGGAGGAGGTGAACTCAGGGTCTTCCTACTTTGCCCTCTTAGCCTCTTCTCCTGCCTTTCTTTCCTTGAGGAGGAGCTGTGCAGGTTGGCCAGGCTGTGGGGCTCACAGCTGCCCCTTGGTGGCCAGCACAGCCCCCCGCTCACTCACTGATGTCACATCCTTCAAGTCTCAGTCAGGTGGCAACTGTACATCTTAAGGTCAGTTCCCTTCTGTTCCCAGGTCCCAGACGATGAGGGAACAGGAATGAGGACTCACAAGCTATCTTGCTTTGCCTTTCTTTCTGCTGTATCTTCATCAGGAAGACCTTACGGGAGCCCTGGGCTGTGTCTCCCTTCAGCCTCCTTGAGGACATGCCAGATCCCCAGCTCCCTTGCTCTCCAAGGCTATTTTTATATGTTCCAGATAGATTCCAAGAGTATCAATTTGGGAGATGACCTCCCTCAGGTCCCTTTTGTCTGGCCTAACCCTCACTCTGTTGCCTCCTCCACTCCACATTTTTTTTGTAGCCTGTAGATTCTATCATGGGGACTCCCACCAGCCCCCTGCCTGTTCAAAGTGTGTACTGTTCTAATGCTCACAAGGGCCTGTGTCTTCAGTTCCAGGCAGGCACTTGTAGAAGGGGATAACTCTGGGGCTCCCCCACTGCTGTCTTCCTCTCTCCTCAAGGCCTCATGCCCCTCAACAAATTTTTCCCAGAAGAGCCCTTTAGATATCTTCTCCCAGCAATTGTTAACTGGTGCTCACCCACATTCCAGGGCAACTATAGTAGATGGAGAGGGCCCAAGCCCCCCATATTCTGAATCAATGATGGGAATTTATTCCCCCAACATGTTCTGACATGGTTTGACAGGAAGCCCAGGATGAGCTGCCTCCATGGTGTGACCACCTGAGGTAGGTGGGGTAAGCGTGTGGGGCAAGATAGCTCTTTTCATTCGAGGCTATAGGGTGGGGTCATCACGTATTCAGGCCCATCTGCTTTGTCTGCAGCCCCTTCCTAATCCTCAGGAAAGATGTGGAGCAGGCTCTCTCCAGCTCTTGGGAAAGAG
>NW_006799694.1:4437-39547 GCF_000442215.2 Lipotes vexillifer
GAAAGAGTTTTCACTTCTTTTTCTCTTTCCTCCCTCCTCCCTCCCTCTCTCATGTCCCCAACCTGACCCATGTACCTGATTTGCAAAGCATCTGACCCCTGTTTTGGCCATGAAAATAGTTTACAATGGGAAAACTATCTGTCTCCACCAGACCTAGGTGCCTCTTACCTGCCAAGGAAATATATACAGTGAAGACGTGAAGATTATCTGTCAGTTGATGGGGTTTTACCTAATAAGTTGGCATTTTTCTTTTTCTTTCTTTCTTTCTTTTTTTTTTTTTTTTTACTGTTTTCTGGGGTATCTTTATGTACAGGAGGCAAAACAGAGATTCTGGGTCAGCTCTCTACCCCCAGCACTGACTGCCTGGGGGCCTCTGACTTGAAGGGATGAGATGGTTTCTGCCCTTGGGGGATACACACAGGCTGAGCCTTAGCATAGAGCCGGGTACTCCCCAAGGGCCCAATATTGAGTATTGGGTAGAGAAGAGCAAAGAGCACCCTGTCAGAGAGGTAGTGAGAGGATCAATAAGTTACAGAAGATTCAGAAGGGCACACAGTGAGGCCATGAGAATGGGCAAAGAGAGCATGGGATCTCCCAGCTGCTTTGCGCTGGGGCCTGGTATCTCATGAATGGGGCTCTAAGGGTTAAGATCACTTCTGAGACTGAGATATCCAAGCTCAGGGAGAATTGAGGGGCCAGCCCTCACCTAGTCGGAGGACCCAACTGAAGCAAATTCCAAAGGCCAGAAATGGGGACTGATGCTGGGTCCAGAGACTCTGGGATAAAAGCAGACTTCTTAGGCATAGGAAGCCTGTTCTTACCGTGGAAAGAGCAGGAGAGAGGCTGGAAGGGGACAGGAGTAAACTGGATACAGGACTGAAGTGGACACTGTTGGTGCCTCATCAAGGTCCCATTATAGGTCAGTGTACAATCTGTAGTTGTGGTTCATGTTGCTTGCTACTGGCTCACTGCTGTCTTTATTCCCTGCAGAATTACCCTAAGCCCAAAGAGAGCTCCGTGTTTGGTAGGATATATGCCCCTCCCTTGGCAGCCCACAGCCAATGCCTGACTGACATGTGAAAGCCCCGCTCCCTTGGCACCAGGTGAGTCTTACATTATCACTTAAACCAAAGGGAGTTTGTGACTTTTCAGAAGCTGAAACCACATTTCTGTCTAGCAGTGGGGGTGGCAGAGACCCTTTCCACTGTATATATGAGGGAAGGAGAGCCGTTGACATGCTCCTGGGGCCTCTCCTGCCCTTGGCCCCTGCCTACCCACCCAAGCTCAGAGTCCGTCTCATCTGACTCTGTTTTGCCCCCTCGTGGATCTGGTGAGAACTTTGGTGATTCCCAAATCGTATTTTTCTTTTTTCCTGAGCTTTTTTTTTTAAATTAAAAAAATATTATACAATTTTTAAAGGTTACACTCCATTTACAGTTATTAGAAAATATTGGCTGTATTCCCCGTGTTGTGCAATACATCCTTGTAGCCTATCTTACACCCCATAGTTTGTACCTCCTACTCCCTCACCCCTATATTGTGCACACTCCCAGCCCCACTGATAGCCACTAGTTTGCTTTCTATATCTGTGCATCTGTTTCTTTTTTTTGTTATATTCACTAGTTTGTTGTGTTTTTTAGATTTCACATATAAGTGATATCATACAATCTTTCTCTGACTTATTTCAGTTAGCATAATGCCCTCCAAGTCCATCCATATTGCTTCAAATGGCAAAATTTCTTTCTTTTTATGGATGAGTGGTATTCCATTGTGTTTGTGTGCCACATCTTTTTAATTTATTAATCTGTTGATGGACACTTAGGTTGCTTCCATATCTTGGTAATTGAACATTGGGGTGCATGTAGTCTTGAATTCATGTTTTTGTTTTTTTCAGATTAATATACCCAGGAGTGGAATTGCTGGATCATATGGTAGTTCTATTTTTAGTTTTTGGAGGAAACTCCATACTGTTTTTCACAGTGGCTGCACCAATTTACATTCCCAACAACAGTGCACAAGGGTTCCCTTTTCTCCACATCCTCACCAACATTTATTATTTGTGTTCGTTTTGATGATGACTGTTCTGACAGGTGTGAGGTGATATCTCATTGTCACCTTAATATGCATTTCTCTGATGATTAGCTAAGTTGAGCATCTTTTCACGTGCCTGTTGGCCATCTGTATATCTTCTTTAGAAAAATGTGTATTCAGGTCTTCTGCCAATTTTTTAATCGAGTTGATAGTTTTTTTTGATGTTGTACGAGCTGTTTATATATTTTCGATATTAACCCCTTATTGGTCATAGCATTTGCAAGATATTTTCTTCCATTCAGTAGGTTGCCTTTTCATTTTTTATTTTTAATATATAAATTTATTTATTTATATTTTTGGCTGCATTTGGTCTTCTGTTGCTGCGCGGGGGATTTCTCTAGTTGAGGCGAGGGTGGTGACTTCTGTTGTTGGGGAGCATGGGCTCTAGGTGCACGGGCTTCAGTAGTTGTGGCACACGGGCTTAGTTGCTCCATGGCATGTGGGATCTTCCCGAACCAGGGATCGAACCCGGGTCCCCTGCATTGACAGATGGATTCTTAACCACCATGCCACCAGGGAAGTCCCTATCTTTTCATTTTGTTGATGGTTTCCTTTGCTGTGCAAAAGCTTTTAAGTTTAATTAGGTCCCATTTGTTTATTTTTGCTTTTATTTCCTTTACTTTAGGAGACAAATTAAAAAAAACTATTGCTGCAATTTATGTCAAAGAGTGTTCTGCCTAAGTTTTCCTCTAAGAGTTTTATAGTATCTGGTCTAATGTTTAGACCTTTAATCCATTTTGAGTTCATTTTTGTATATGGTGTTAGAGAATGTTCTTATTTCATTCTTTTACATGTATCTGTCCAGTTTTCCTAGCACCACTAATTGAACAGACTATTTTCACTATTGTATATTCTTGCCTCCTTTGTTGTAGATTAACTGACCAAAAGTATGTGGGTTTATTTCTGGGCTATCTACATTTTTTTAAATTTAGGAGAGCTGGGAGAGGGGATCAGGGTGATAATTTTTAGCTGGCAAAATTGAGGGTAGTGTTTCAAACAAACAGTGTTTGGTGGGTTTAATAGGGGAATGCATGGTAATTTGGCTCAGAAAACCTTGGGTCCCATGACGGTTAGGCATGGAAGCTGGCTTGAAGGGACTTGTTGGTTCTGTGAGTGACTTCTGTAGTCTTGAGCCAGGTATCACCTCTTTGGATCACAGATTTCACTTCTGTCAAGTGGAGAGGATAAGCTCAACTCCTGTAACATAGAGGTCATACATGAATTTAGTGTAATTACAGATTTGAGAGAGTTTTGCTGTCTCAACAGTGGCTTATGAATTTCCATCATATGTCCCATCTTAACTATGTAACTTTGTACTTATCTATTTTCTTTTTTGTATGTACTGTGACCGCTTCCTACTGGTCTTCCAGCTTCCATGTTGCACATTGCAACCAGGACTCTCTTACTCAAAACCATTTGGCTATGAGAATAAAAAGTTTTCAAGAGTCTCCCACTGCACCAAAGTCCGAACTATGTTCTATGACCCCTAAATCCCTGCATGACTTAGAGCCTATTTCTCCAGTCTCACCCCATATCTCTCTCCTCCTTGCTCACTCTGCTCCCACACCTTCTTCCTTCAGTTCCTTGACCAGCCAAGCTCTTTTCCATCTAAGGGTGTTTTCACTTGCTATTCCCTCTGCCTGGAACATCTCTCCCCACCCCCCGACCTCTCTCTCTCTCTTTCTGGTACGTATTGCCAGCTCCTTTTCACTTCTTTATATCTCAGTTTAATTATTATCTCATAAGAGGAGACTTCCATGACTATACACAGTTTCCCTTTGTTTATTTCCTTCATAGTAATTACCACAATTTAAAATTACCTGCTATTCTTCTAACTGGTATATATCAGTTGGGAATATGTTTGGCTGCAAGTAAAAAAAAAACCCAAATGGTGGACTTAACAAATAGGGGTTTATTTTAGCATGGACTTAACAAATAGGGGTTTAATTTAGCCACCTAAGAAGAAATCCAAAGGTAAGCAATTGCTGGTACTGTTTTAGTGGCTCAACAGTACCATCAGGCACCCAGGATCTGTCTATATTTCTTCTCCATTACCCTTAGCATTTTGCTGTTTCTCCCCTCATTTGTTACCTCAAGGTCACAAGATGGCTACCCCAGATGCAGGCATCACATGTAAGATTGGAAGAAACAAGGAAAGATGGTGCTAACCATGTCTTCTTCTATGAGAGCAAAAGTTTTTCTAGGAGTCTCAGAGCAGATTTTCCTTCACATCTCACTACCCATAACTGAGTCAATAGCTCTATCTTCAAGGGATGTTGGAAAAACAGGGAGCATATGATGGTTAATTTTATGTGTCAATTTTACTGGGCTATAGGGTGCTCAGATATTGGTCAAACATTATTCTGGGTGTTTCTGTGAGGTTGCTTTTGGATGTGATTAATATTTACATTGGTTGACTGAGTGAAGAAGATTGCCCTCCCTAATGTGGGTGGGCTTTATCCAATCAGTTGATGACCTGAATAGAACAAAAAGACTGACCCTCCCTCAAGTAAGAGAGAATTCTTCCTGGCTGACTTCTTTCAAACTGGGACATCAACTTTTTCTTTTCTTCAGACTTGAACTGGAACATCAGCTCTTTTGGGGTCTTGAGCCTCCTAGCCTTTGAATGGGAACTATACCATCAGCTCTCCTGGGTCTCTAGCTTGCTTACTTACCCTGCGGATCTTGGGACTTGCCTTCCTCCATAATCATGTGAGTCAATTACTTATAAGGAATAAATAAATGAGTAAATAAGTAAATAAATAATTCCTATTGATTCTGTTTCTCTGGAGAACCCTGACTAATGCAGAATAATATTGTCATGACTGGTTCAAAGCAGTGCTGTCCAATAGAAATATAATGTGTCACATGTATAATTTAAAATCTTCTAGTAGCCACATTAAAAACATAAGGAGATGAAATTACTTTTAATAATATATTTTATTTAAACCAATCTTTTCAATATATTTTCACTTTGACAGGAAACTAATATACAAATGAATAAGGAGATATTTTACTTTTTCTGGCATTAATTCTTCAAAATCTGCTGTGCAGATTTATACTTATGGCACATTTCAATTCAGATGAGCCACATTTCAAGTGCTTAATAGCTACATGTGGCTAGGGCTTACCATATTGGCCAGTGTAGGTTTAGACCATCAAGATACATTACCTAGGGCTGGGCATATTGCTACCCCAAGGAAAGTTGGGAGCATTGTTAGGATATTTATCATGAAACTAAAAGATGAACTTCGGATATTCAATATGTATTTGTTGATTTAATAAACACAAATTATCCCATGATTTCTGTACCCCTAAGCAATGGTAACTTACTCTCTATCTTCCACATTTTGCTGAACATAACAAAAGTAAGATTCACACACACACACACACACACTTCTGTCAAGATGGACTGGATTTATTGTCCCACCTGAAACAACTAAAAAACTTGAAAAGATATGAAACAATGGCTCTAAAGACATTGAACATTAGACAATAAAGGACAGTGATCCCTGAGAAAGAGGAAAGAAATTTGTGACCCAGATTATTGTCTAAAGAGAGTGTCCAGGCTGAAATTCAGGACACTAGAACTTTCCCAACAAAGCCTAAAGGAAGACCTGAAAGCATCAAACAATTTCTAACCAATTTAACTATATCCAAGAACAAAACTCAAGAAATTTCCAGATGTGCAAAAAATCTGGGGAGATGACCCATTAAGGAGGGAAAAAATAAAACCAACCCAGAAAAACACAGATAATAGAATTAGTGGACAAGGAAATTAAAATAGTTATTGTGATTGTATTCCATATATTAAAGAAACTAGAAGCAAGATTGAACATGATAAGTAGGGACATAAAAGATATTAAAGAAATGCAAATCAAATTTCTAGAGATGAATACTACAATGTCTGAGATGAAAAAGTCACCAGATATGATTAATGGCAGATTAGATACTGAAGGAAAAAATTTTAATAAAATTGAAGACATAGAAATAAAAACTATCCAAAATGAAACAAACAGGGGGAAAAAGACTGAAATTAAATAAATAGAGCATGAGTGAACTGTGGGACAACTTTAATCAGCCAAATATATGTATAATTGGAATCCCTGAAGGAGATGACTGAGAAGAGGGAGTTGAAAAGATGTTTGAAGAAATAATGACCAAAATGTTTAAAAATATGACAAGAACTAAAGACCTCAGATCTAAGAGCACAATAAACCCCAAGCAAAAAACCTTGAGTAAAGCTACACTAAACATACCACAATCATATTTCTTTTTTAAATAAATTTATTTATTTGTTTATATATTTAATTTTTGGCTGCATTGGGTCTTCGTTGCTGTGTGGGGGCTTTCTCTAGTTGTGGCGAGCTGGGGCTATTCTTCACTGTGGTGTGCAGGCTTCTCATTGTGGTGGCTTCTCTTGTTGCAGAGCACAGCTCTAGGAGTGCAGGCATCAGTAGTTCTGGCTCGTGGGCTCAGTAGTTCTGGCTCATGAGCTCTAGAACGCAGGCTCAGTAGTTGTGGCACATGGGCTTAGTTGCTCCACGGCATGTGGGATCTTCCTAGACTAGGGCTCAAACCCACGTCCACTGCATTGGGAGGCAGATTCTTAACGACTGCACCACCAGGGAAGTCCCCACAAGCATATTTCTTAGAAGCAGTGATGAAGATTAAATCTTAAAAGCAGTTAAAAGAAAAAAAAGATACATAGCATATGGAGAAACAAAGATAAAGTTTAAAGCAGATTTCTTGTTGGAAACAGTGCAAGGTAGAAGACAGTAGATTAACATCTTTAAAGTACTGAAAACTTACTAACCTAGAATTCTTTTCCCAGAAAAAAATATATTTGAAAAGTAAAGACAAAATACTTTTTCAGATATGCAAAAGTTGAAAGAACTTTTCACCATCAGACCTGCACTATGAGAAATATTAAGGGAAGTCTTTCAGGCAAAAGGAAAATGGTGCCAGATAAAAACCTACACAAAGGCATGAAGAGCACTGGAAGTGACAACTACATGAGTAAATACAAAGACTTTAAAAAATATTATTTAAACCTTTCCCTTTAAAAGATAATTGACTGCTTAAAGCAAAACAAATAACAATGATTGTGGGATTTATTACATATACAGAACTAAATGTATGACATTTCCAAAACATTGAAGAGGGGGGACTACTTCCCAACTAATTCTCTGAGGCCAGTATTATTCTGATACCCAACCAGGAACTGATATTACAAGAAAAGAAATGTTCAGACCAATATCCTCATGGACATGTATGTAAAATTCGTGTGAAAATTTCAGCAAAGCAAATCCAACAATATGTAAAAACAGTAATAGATCATGACCAAATGGGATATTTAATAGGAATGCAAGGTTGGTTTACCATTAGATTGTCAATTAATCTATGACAAAGGAGTCAAGAATATGTGATGGAGAAAAGACAGTCTCTTCAATAAGTGGTGCTGGGAAAACTGGACAGCTATATGTAAAAGAATGATAGAACATTCCCAACACCATACACAAAAATAAACTCAAAATGGATTAAAAACCTAAATGTAAGACCAGATACTATAAAACTCTTAGAGGAAAACATAGGCAGAACATTCTTTGACATAATCGCAGCAATATCTTTTTGGATCCACCTCCTAGAGTAATGAAAATAAAAACAAAAATAAACAAATGGGACCTAATGAAACTTAAGCTTTTGCATAGCAAAGGAAACCATAAACAAAATGAAAAGACAACCTGCAGAATAACAGAAAATATTTGCAAAGGAAGTGACCAACAAGGGATTAATCTCCAAAATATACAAACAGCTCATGCAGCTCTATATATTAAAACAAACCCCAATCAAAAAGTAGACAGAAGATCTAAATAGACATTTCTCCAAAGAAAACATACAGATGGCCAAAAAGCACATGAATAAATGCTCAACATCACTAATTATTAGAGAAATGCAAATCAAAACTACAGTGAGGAATTACCTCACACCAGTCAGAATGACCGTCATCAAAAAGTCTACAAATAGGGCTTCCCTGGTGGCGCAGTGGTTGAGAGTCCGCCTGCCGATGCAGGGCACACCGGGTTCATGCCCCGGTCCGGGAAGATCCCACATGCCGCGGAGCGGCTGGGCCCGTGAGCCATGGCAACTGAGCCTGCGCGTCCGGAGCCTGTGCTCTGCAACGGGAGAGGCCACAACAGTGAGAGGCCCGTGTACCACAAAAACAAAAACAAAAACAAAAAAAGTCTACGAATAATAAATGCTTGAGAGGGTGTGGAGAAAAGGGAACCCTCCTGCACTGTTGATGGAATGTAAATTGGAGAACAGTATGGAGGTTCCTCAAAAAAACTAAAAATAGAACTACCATATGACCCAGCAATCCCACTACTGGGCATATATCCAGAGGAGACCGTAATTCAAAAAGATACATGCAGGGACTTCCCTGGCAGTCCAGTGGTTAAGACCTTGCCTTCCAATGCAGAGGGTGCTTGTTCAATCCCTGGTCAGAATCCCACATGCCTTGGGGCCAAAAAACCAAAACATAAAACAGAAGCGATATTGTAACAAATTCAATAAAGACTTTAAAAATGGTCCACATTAAAAAAAAAGATACTTGCACCCCAATGTTCATTGTAACACTATTTACAATAGCCAAGACATGGAAGCAACCTAAACGTCCATTGACAGAGGAATGGATTTATTACTCAACCATAAAAAGAATGAAATAATGCCATTTGCAGCAACATGGATGGACCTAGAGATTACCATACTAAGTAAATCATACAAAGACAAGTATCATATGATATCACTCATATGTGGAATATAGTTAAAATTTATACAAACGAACTTATTTACAAAACAGAAACAGACTTACAGATATCCCAAACAAACTTATGGTTACCAAAGGGGAAATATGGAGTGGAGGGAGGGATAAATCAGGAGCTTGGGATTAACATACACACACTACTGTATACAGTAAGTCCCCTACATACGAACCTTCAAGTTGTGAACTTTCAAAGATGCAAATGTGCGTTGAAGACCTGATGGAATTGGAGGCCCAGAGAAAGGGTGAAGAGAGACAAGAGGAGGAAGAAGTAACTGAGAACTGAAGAGATTCATGACAGGAAATGGCAAGGGGATTTTCTTTATTTGAGGAGGCACTGTTAGGTTCCGAGGCACAGGACCTGAATGTAGAGTGGTACATGAAGGTTGCAGCAGCCGTTCAGAGTGCATTCCAGTGCTACCGTGTCATCTATGATGAGCAAAAGAGAGCTACTACCCATATATCACTGGATCATTTTTTCAAGAGGGTAGATAGAATTGAATCCAGCAAGGAACCAGAACCTGTGCCATCGTCTGGCGTGAATGAAATTGAAGCTTGCTCTCCATCTCCTGTTGCTGATGATCCTTCAGCTCTACCATCTCCCACCTCCTCTCCCTCCTCCAGTCAGTAACTTTTCTTTCTTGTTCACTCGATGCCAGATGCTGTATGCCAGCTGTTGTACTGTACTGTACTACTGTACTTTTCAAGGTAATGTACTGTAAGATTAAAAAGGTTTTCTTTACTTTTTGTGTTTGTTTTTTATGTATTATTTGTGTGAAAAGTATTATAAACCTATTACAGTACAGTACCATAGAGCCGATTGTGTTAGTTAGGTACCTAGTCTAACTTTGTTGGACTTACAAACAAACTGGACTTACGAACGCACTCTTAGAATGGAACTTGTTTGTATGTAGGGGAATTACTGTTTAAGATAGATAACCAACAAGGAACTACTGTATAGCACAGGGAACTCTGCTTAATATTCCGTGATAACATTTATGAGAAAAGAATCTGAAAAGAATGAATATATGTATATGTTGTATATACATATATGTATATAACTGAATTACTTTGCTATACACCTGAAACTAACACAACATTGTAAATCAACTATACTCCAATAAAATTAAAAAAATTAGATTGTCAATTAATGTAGTTCACTATATAAATAGACTAAAGAAGAAGAAATATATGACCATTCCAATAGATGAATAAAAAACTTTTGACAAAACCCAACATCTGTTTCTGATAATAACTCTCAGAAAACTAGAAGTAGAAGGGAAATTCTTCAACCCGATAAAGTGCATCTATGAAAAACTTTCAACTAATATCATACTTTGTTTTAAATAATAAATACTTAATAATAAATACTTTCTCCCTAAGCTCAGGAACAAGACAAGGATGTGTTCTTTCTTTCTCCTTGACATTGTGTTGGAGGTCTTATTCAGTGCAAGAGGCAACAAAAAAAGACATACAGATTGTATAGAAGTAAGGCTGTCTTTATTTGCAGATGTTAAGTCATCAAGTTATCTGATTGCTTACTTAGAAAATCTTATGGAATCTACAAAAAAGCTACTATAATTAATAAGTGAGTTTATCAATTTTGTAATATACTAGATCAACATAAAAATCAATTTTATTTCTCTACTAGCAATGAACAAGAAGAAATTGAAATGAACAAAAACAAAACCACTTACAATAACATCAGGAATATGAAATGCTTAATGGCTAAATCTGATAAACGATGTGCAAGACTTGTACACTGAAAATTACTTAAAGAATTAGTGGAGAGGTCTTCCCTGGTGGCGCAGTGGTTGAGAGTCCGCCTGCCGATGCAGGGGACGCGGGTTTGTGCCCCAGGCCGGGAAGATCCCACATGCTGTGGAGCGGCTGGGCCCATGAGCCATGGCCGCTGGGCCTGTGCATCCGGAGCCTGTGCTTTTCAACGGGAGAGGTCACAGCAGTGAGAGGCCTGCGTACCGCAAAAAAAAAAAAAAAAAAGAATTAGTGGAGAGACATGCTGTATTCCTGACTTGGAAGACTTTACATTGTTAACATGTCACTTCCCTCCAAATTGGCCTGTAGATTCAGTACAATCCCAATAAAAATCCCAGAGGAGTTTTTATAAATAGAAATTGGCAAGCTTATTCTAAAGTTCATACAGAAATGCAACAGTCCTAGAATAACTGAAACCACTTTGTAAAAGAAAAACAGAGTTAGAGGACTTACACTGCTTGACTTTAAGACATAAACTGACATTAATCAAGACAGTGTGGGATTGGCAATAAGATAGGAAAACAGATCACTGGAATATTATAGAGTCCAGAAGTAGACTTACACATATCTGGTAAGTTGTTTCTGACAAAGGTACAAAGGTAATTCACTGGAGAAAGGATGGTATTTTCAAAAAATATTGCATGACCAGTCGGATATCCATATGCAGAAAAATGAACTTTGATTCATACATGGCAACATAAAAAAATGAACTCAAAACTGATGATAGCCCTAAATTTAAATTTTAAAATTATAAAATGATTAGAATAAAACGCAAGAGAAACAATTTGTGACTTCGTGTTAGGCAAAAAATTTCTCAGAAAAAAACACCAAAGCACAATCTGTTAAAAAATTTGATAAGTTATACCTCGTCAACATTAATAACTACTGCTCTTTGAAAGACACTGTTAACAGAATGAAGGCAAGCCAAAGACTGGAAGAAGAATATTTGCAAATTACATAACTGATAAAAGACTTGCATTCAGAATATATTTTTAAAAACTCTTAAAACTCAATAATAAGAAAACCAAGAACTCAACAAAAAATGAGAAAAGTTATGAACTGATACTTCACCAAAGAAGAGATACAGATGGCAAATAAATGCATAAAAGGATGCTCAACACTCAACCTCATTAGTCATTAGGGAAGTGGAAATTAAACCACAATGAAATCTCACTATATATCTATTAGAATGACTGAAATAAAGAGAAAGACCATACCAAGTATTGTTGAGGGTGAAGATCAACTGAAACTCTCATACAGTGCTGTTGGGGATGAAAATGGTAAAACCACTTTGAAAAAGAGTTTGGCAGTACCTTAAAAGGTTAAATAGTACTTCCCTGATGGTCCAGTGGTTAAGACTTCGTGCTCCCAATGCAGGGGGCACAGGCTCGATTCCTGCTTGGGGAAATAAGATCTCGCATGCCACAGGGTGCAACCTAAAAAAAAAAAAAAATCTGAAAAAAAGGTTAAACATATACCTACCCTATGATTAAGCCATTTCATTCCTAGGTATTTACCCAAGAGGAATGAAATGTTCATACAAATACTTGTATGTGAATGTTCATAGCATCTTTATTTGTAATAGGCAAAAATTACAAACAACCCAAATGTCCATCAACAGATGAATGGGCAAACAAATTGTTGTATAAAATGGGATACTGCTCTGGAATAAAAATAAATTATTGATACCTGAAACAACATGGATGAATCTCAAAATAATTTTGCTGAGTGAAATAAGCCATATTAAAAAGGGCATTTAAACTGGTCCAAGGTGACAAAGCTATGACAGATGGAGAAGAAGGTAAGGTATGCATCTTGAAGGAATAGCCTTGCGGGTCATGTGTGGAGTTAAGCCTTTAAGGGCAGGTCCTGTAAGATACGATTCCCTTAATGGCAGCTGGGCAGGACAATAACAGATCAAGTCCAAGTGTAGATTTTGATCCATTCAGAGTGATAATAAACATGATTTGTTTGCTCACTTTCTGGCTTCATATCTCTTACCATGAGGGCCTAACAAGACTGAAGCTAGAGCAATAATTCTTACACCTGGCTGTACACTAGAACCACTTGGGGACATTTGGAAATTATTTTGCCATCTGCAGAGATTCTGATGTAATTGGTCTGGGCTGCAGCTTAGGCATCAGATTTTTAAAAGCTCCCCAAGGGAACAACAGTGTTTGAGACCATGGCTCTGGAGGATGGTTAGAAAAACTATGCCTGGACCCTGAAGGAAAGAGAAAGAAACAATTAAGAAGACCCTCAAAATCTAGCAAACACTGTTGACCCTGGACATGGCAGAGAAGGAAAGAACCTAAGAAGCAGGCCTGTTCCTCAACAAACTTTCATATGACATTTTGAGCATCCATTGGTAATCCTTATTCTAATTATTTCACTAGGGGTTGCAGGATTGTTATTTACTTATTCTATCAGTCCTTTGACATTTGTTTATTATTAGTTGAATTCTTCTTTACTTTCTCTTTTGTTTTGAGTATCACTATGAATTCATGGATTTTTTTAAAAAAAGAATGCTTTATAATCAATTATACTTATTCTTGTTGATACTCAGAATGTTCCAAAATTGGTCAATGGAAAATCCCTTCAAGCTAACACCTTTACCTTTTCAACATGACCCCATTGATATTTGAGCACTTCCTTGCTTTCTGCACTAGGAGATGCCAAGTCCAGTGGGAACAGAGCATTTATGTGATGTGAAATTAATACCCCATCACTTTTTAAATTGTTATGGGAGAAGCATTCCTATACATTAGAAAGATCTGGTGGTCACCATCTGTATTCACTTTCTAGGGCTGTCTAACAAATTACCACAAACTGGATGGCTTGAAACAACAGAAATTTATTCTCTCATAATTCTGGAAGCTAAAAGTCGAATCAGGAGGGTTGGTTTGTTCTGGAGGCTTTGAGTGAGAATAAGTTCTGTGCCTTCCTCTAACTTCTGGTGGTTGCCAGCAATCCTTGACATTTCTTGTCTTATAGATACCTCACTCCTATCTCTACCTCTGTCATCACATGGTGTTCTTTCTGTGTGTCTCTGTGTTTTTGCGTCCAAATTCCCTCCCATTTTATAAGAATATCAGTCATGGATTAGGCCCAATCTAATCCAATATGACCTTATTTTAGCATGATTACATCTGTAAAAATATTTTTCCAACTAACATCACATTAACAGGCACTGGAGATTAGGATTTCAACACAATTTGCGGGGGGGGGGGGGCACACAGTTCAACTCACACCACCTTAACTAGTGATCAAACTTAACATCATTTGTAGTCAGACAACTGAACATTGTGAGTGATTCTCCTGATATAATGCAATATGATGTCATAGTACCATCTTTGAAGTACTCTTGCTAAAACTGTTTAGCCCCAATCTAATTAAGCCTATTGAATTAACTTCTAGATTATAAGAAATATAGAGGGTAGAAAAATAAGGTAAATGACACCATGATGAAAGAGTCTAACAAGCCTGGAATGGGGACATTCTGTTAAGACACCTAGTCTGGTGTCCTCAAAAAGCCAATGTCACAGGTAAAATAAGGTGGTGTGTGCGTGTGTGTGTGTGTGTGTGTGTGTGTTCAGCACTGTCCAATAAAGTGAACCACAAATGTGAGTCATGTATATAATTTAAATTTTTCTAGTAGTCACACTAAAAAATTAAAAAGAAACATGTAAAATTAATAATCAATTATTACCAATTATTAGTATTAATTAACAATAAATAAGTATTTATTCCAATGTAGTAGTTTTCTACTGCTGTTATATCAAATTCAGTTCCTTAAAACAACACAAATTTATTATCTTACAGTTCTATAGGCCAGAAGTTGAGTATCACTGGACTAAAATTAAGGTGTAAGTAGGCTCTCTGGAGATTCTAGGGAGAACCCTTTTCTTGCTCACTTGGGTTGCTGGCAGAATTAATACCTGCTGTTAAAATACTGGGGTCCTAGTTTTCTTGGTGGCTGTGAACTGAGGGCCATTCTCAGTCTCTAGAGGCCACTGAATTTCTTGGCATCTGGCCCTCTTTATCTTTAAAGCCATCACTATTCATATTGAATCACCCTTACTCAGTTGGGAAAGGTTATTTGCTTTTAAGGATTCATGTGATTAGATTAGACCCACTTGGCTAACCCAGCATAATTTTTCCATCTCAAGATCTTTAACTTTAATCACATCTGCAAAGTCCATTTTGCCATGTAGGTTCCAGAAATTAGAACATGGCCGTCTTTGGGGGGCGTTATTCTGCCTGTCATACTAATATATCTCAAAATGTTATCAATTCTACATACATATAGAATATGTATATATAAAATATAAAAAGAAATTTATTAATGAGATATTTTACTTTTTTTGGTACCACTGTGCACTTTACACTTACAGCATATCTTAAGTTGGACTAGGCACATTTCAAGTTCTCAATAGCCACTTGTGGCTAGTAATTACTGTATTGAATGATGCAGTTTAGATTAAAAGAGACTAAAGAGATAGAAACTAAATACAAACAATGATTAGATCCTCATTTTAAAAGACCAATGCAGCTATAGAAGATATTTTGGAGATAAACGGGAATTTGTATATAGACTAGATAACCAGCACCACTTACTGTTAATTTTCCTAGGATTGATATCAGCACTGGAGTGATGTAGGAGGCTGTTATGACTTTTAGGAGATGTGTGTTGTTGTGATTACCCCACAGATATAGGGTGGACTCCCCTACCCACCCACAGTTTTGTACTTATGTTGAGATTGATGATGCGTACATCAAGAAGGTATAAAAAGTTTTATTACTCATATAATGAGAGCAGGGCAGGTTCCTAAAAGGACCCAAAAATGGCTTGGGAGAACTGAAGTGGTGACTGGCTTGGTGTGTGTGTGTGTGTGTGTGTGTGTGTGTGTGTGTGTGCGTGCACGTGTGTGTGTGCATGTTTGTGTTTGGAAGTGAGGGTGGGATGAGGATTCCTACCCATGGGCTAGGGCTTGCATGGGTTGAACTTACTGCCGGCACCAAGGGAGGGAGCACCTGGGCGTCTTTATTGGCTTGCTCAGATGTAAGGCAAGTGGGGTAAAGGGAGAATGGGTCGCCACAGTTGTCAACAATGAAACATCAAAAATGGAGTCAGGGTGGAGGGGGAAGATGGGGGAAGAGTAAGACGCAGAGACCACCTTTCTCCCCACAGATACACCAGAAATACATCTACACGTGGAACAACTCCTACAGAACACCTACTGAATGCTGGCAGAAAACCTCAGACCTCCCAAAAGGCAAGAAACTCCCCACGTACCTGGGTAGGGCAAAAGAAAAAAGAATAAACAGAGACAAAAGAATAGGGACGGGACCTGCACCAGTGGGAGGGAGCTGTGAAGGAGGAAAGGTTTCCACACACTAGGAAGCCCCTTCGTGGGCGGAGACTGCAGGTGATGGAGGGGGGAAGCTTCGAAGCAGAGGAGGAGAGCACAGCAACAGGGGTGCGGAGGGCAAAGCAGACAGATTCCCGCACAGAGGATCGGTGCGACCAGCACTCACCAGCCCGAGAGGCTTGTCTGCTTCCCCGCCGGGGCGGGCGGGGCTGGGAGCTGAGGCTCGGGCTTTGGTCAGAGCGCAGGGAGAGAACTGGGGTTGGCGTCGTGAACACAGCCTGCAGGGGGTTAGTGCACCACGGCTAGCCGGGAGGGAGTCCGGGGAAAAGTCTGGACCTTCTGAAGAGACAAGAGACTTTTTCTTCCCTCTTTGTTTCCTGGTGTGCGAGGAGAGGGGATTAAGAGCGCTGCTTAAAGGAGCTCCAGAGACGGGCGCAAGCTGCAGCTAACAGCGCGGACCCCTGAGACGGGCATGAGATGCTAAGGCTGCTGCTGCTGCCACCAAGAATCCTGTGTGCGAGCACAGGTCACTATCCACACATCCCTTCCGGGGAGCCTGTGCAGCCCGCCAATGCCAGGGTCCCGGGATCCAGGGACAACTTCCCCGGGAGAACGCATGGTGCGCCTCAGGATGGTGCAACTTCATGCCAGCCTCTGCCGCCGCAGGCTCGCCCCGCACTCCGTGCCCCTCCCTACCCCCGGCCTGAGTGAGCCAGAGCCCCTGAAGCAGCTTCTCCTTTAACCCCGTCCTGTCTGAGCGAAGAACATACGCCCTCCCGCGACCTACGCGCAAAGGTGGGGCCAAATCCAAAGCTGATCCCCTGGGAGCTGTGCGAACAAAGAAGGGAAAGGGAACTCTCTCCCAGCAGCCTCAGAAGCAGAGGATTAAAGCTCCACAATCAACTTGATGTACCCTGCATCTGTGGAATACATGAATAGACAACGAATCATCCCAGATTGAGGAGGTGGACTTTGAGAGCAAGATTTATGATTTTTTTCCCCTTTTCCTCTTTTTGTGAGTGGGTATGTGTATGCTTCTGTGTGAGATTTTGTCTGTATAGATTTGCTTTCACCATTTTTCCTAAGGTTCTATCTGTCCATTTTTATTTTCTTAAAAATTTTTTTTCTTAATAATTATTTTTTATTTTAATAACTTTATTTTATCTTACTTTATTTTATTTTATCCTCTTTCTTTCTTTCTTTCTTTCTTTCTTTCTTTCTTTCTTTCTTTCTTTCTTTCTTTCTTTCTTTCTTTCTTTCTTTCTTTCTACTCTTTCTCCCTTTTATTCTGAGCCGTGTGGATGAAAGGCTCTTGGTGCTCTGGCCAGGAGTCAGTGCTGTACCTCTGAGGTGGGAGAGTCAACTTCAGGACACTGGTCCACAAGAGACCTCCCAGCTCCACATAATATCAAATGGCTAAAATCTCCCAGAGATCTCCATCTCAACACCAGCACCCAGGTTCACTCAATGACCAGCAAGCTACAGTGCTGGAAACCATATGCCAAACAACTAGCAAGACAGACACACAAACCCACCCATTAGCACAGAGGTTGCCTAAAATCATAATAAGTCCACAGACACCCCAAAACACACCCCAAGACGTGGACCTGCCCACCAGAAAGACAAGATCCAGCCTCATCCACCAGAACACAGGCACTAGTCCCCTCCACCATGAAGCCTACACAACCCACTGAACCAAATTTATCCACTGGGGACAGACACCAAAAACAACGGGAACTACGAACTGCAGCCTGCAAAAAGGAGATACCAAACACAGTAACATAAGCAAAATGAGAAGACAGAAAAACACACGGCAGATGAATGAGCAAGGTAAAACCCCACCAGACCTAACAAATGAAGAGGAAATAGGCAGTCTACCTGAAAAAGAATTCAGAATAATGATAGTAAAGATGATCCAAAATCTTGGAAATAGAATAGAGAAAATGCAAGAAACATTTAACAAGGCCCTAGAAGAACTAAAGATAAAACAAGCAACGATGAGCAACACAATAAATGAAATTTAATATACTCTAGATGGGATCAATAGCAGAATAACTGAGGCAGAAGAACAGATAAGTGACCTGGAAGATAAAATAGTGGAAATGACTACTGCATAGCAGAATAAAGAAAACAGAATGAAAAGAACTGAGGACAGTCTCAGAGACCTCTGGGACAACATTAAATGTGCCAACATTCGAATTATAGGGGTTCCAGAAGAAGAGAAAAAGAAAGGGACTGAGAAATTATTTGAAGAGATTATAGTTGAAAACTTCCCTAATATGGGAAAGGAAATAGTTAATCAAGTCCAGGAAACACAGGGAGGCCCATACAGGATAAATCCAAGGAGAAACATGCCAAGACACATATTAATCAAACTGTCAAAAATTAAATACAAAGAAAACATATTAAAAGCAGCAAGGGAAAAACAACAAATAACACACAAGGGAATCCCCATAAGGTTAACAGCTGATCTTTCAGCAGAAACTCTGCAAGCCAGAAGGGACTGGCAGGACATATTTAAAGTGATGAAGGAGAAAAACCTGCAACCAAGATTACTCTACCCAGCGAGCATCTCATTCAGATTTGATGGAGAAATTCAAACCTTTACAGACAAGCAAAAGGTGAGAGAATTCAGCACCACAAAACCAGCTTTACAACAGATGCTAAAGGAACTTCTCTAGGCAAGAAACATAAGAGAAGGAAAAGATGTACAATAACAAACCCAAAACAATTAAGAAAATGGGAATAGGAACATACATAGCGATAATTACCTTAAATGTAAATGGGCTAAATGCTCCCACCAAAAGACACAGACTGGCTGAATGGCTACAAAAAGAAGACCCATATATATATGCTGTTTACAAGAGACCCACTTCAGACCTAGAGACACATACAGACTGAAATTAAGTGGATGGAAAAAGATATTCCATGCAAATGGAAGCCAAAAGAAAGCTGGAGTAGCAATTCTCATATCAGACAAAATAGACTTTAAAATAAAGACTATTACAAGAGACAAAGAAGGACACTACATAATGATCAAGGGATCGATCCAAGAAGAAGATATAACAATTGTAAATATTTATGCACCCAACATAGGAGCACCTCAAAACATAAGGTAAATACTAATAGCCATAAAAGGGGAAATTGACAGTAACACATTCATAGTAGGGGACTTTAACACCCCACTTTCACCAATGGACAGATCATCCAAAATGAAAAGAAATAAGGAAACACAAGCTTTAAATGATACATTAAACAAGATGGACTTAATTGATATTTATAGGACATTCCATCCAAAAACAGCAGAATACACATTTTTCTCAAGTGCTCATGGAACATTCTCCAGAATAGATCATATCTTGGGTCTAAAATCAAGCCTTGGTAAATTTAAGAAAATTGAAATTGTAACAAGTATCCTTTCCGACCACAACACTATGAGACTAGATATCAATTACAGGAAAAGATCTGTAAAAAATACAAACACATGGAGGCTAAACAACTACTTAATAACGAAGTGATCACTGAAGAAATCAAAGAGGAAATAAAAAAATACCTAGAAACAAATGACAATGGAGACACGACGACCCCAAACCTATGGGTTGCAGCAAAAGCAGTTCTAAGAGGGAAGTCTATAGTAATACTATCCTACCTTAAGAAACAGGAAACATCTCGAATAAACAACCTAACCTTGCACCTAAAGCAATTAGAGAAAGAAGAACAAAAAAACCCCAAAGTTAGCAGAAGGAAAGAAATCATAAGGATCAGATCAGAAATAAATGAAAAAGAAATGAAGGAAACGATAGCAAAGATCAATAAAACTAAAAGCTGGTTCTTTGAGAAGATAACCAAAATTGAAAAACCATTAGCCAGACTCATCAAGAAAAAAAGGGAGAAGACTCAAAACAATAGAATTAGAAATTAAATAGGAGAAGTAACAATTGACACTGCAGAAATACAAAAGATCATGAGAGATGTAGTAACAAGCAACTCTATGCCAATAAAATGGACAACCTGGAAGAAATGGACAAATTCTTAGAAATGCACAACGTGCCAAGATTGAATCAGGAGGAAATAGAAAATAGGAGCAGACCAATCACAAGCACTGAAATGGAAACTATGATTAAAATTCTTCCAACAAACAGAAGCCCAGGACCAGATGGCTTCACAGGCGAATTCTATCAAACATTTAGAGAAGAGCTAACACCTATCCTTCTCAAACTCTTCCAAAATATAGCAGAGAGAGGAACACTCCCAAACTCATTCTACAAGGCCACCATCACCTTGATACCAAAACCAGACAAGGATGTCACAAAGAAAGAAAACTACAGGCCAATATCACTGATGAACATAGATGCAAAAATCCTCAACAAAATACTAGCAAACAGAATCCAACAGCACATTAAAAGGATCATACACCATGATCAAGTGGGGTTTATTCCAGGAATGCAAGGATTCTTCAATATACGCAAATCTATCAATGTGATTAACCATATTAACAAATTGAAGGAGAAAAACCATATGATCATCTCAATAGATGCAGAGAAAGCTTTTGACAAAATTCAACACCCATTTATGATAAAAACCCTGCAGAAAGTAGGTGTAGAGGGAACTTTCCTCAATATAATAAAGGCCGTATATGACAAGCCCACAGCCAACATCATCCTCAATGGCGAAAAACTGAAAGCATTTCCACTAAGGTCAGGAACAAGACAAGGTTGCCCACTCTCACCACTCTTATTCAACATAGTTTTGGAAGTTTTAGCCACAGCAATCAGAGAAGAAAAGGAAATAAAAGGAATCCAAATCGGAAAAGAAGAAGTAAAGCTGTCACTGTTTGCAGATGACATGATACTATACATAGAGAATCCTAAAGATGCTACCAGAAAACTACTAGAGCTAATCAATGAATTTGGTAAAGTAGCAGGATACAAAATTAATGCACAGAAATCTCTGGCATTCCTATATACTAATGATGAAAAATCTGGAAGTGAAATCAAGAGAACACTCCCATTTACCATTGCAACAAAAAGAATAAAATATCTAGGAATAAACCTACCTAAGGAGACAAAAGACCTGTATGCAGAAAATTATAAGACACTGATGAAAGAAATTAAAGATGATACAAATAGATGGAGAGATATACCATGTTCTTGGATTGGAAGAATTAACACTGTGAAAATGACTCTACTACCCAAAGCAATCTACAGATTCAATGCAATCCCTATCAAACTACCACTGGCATTTTTCACAGAACTAGAACAAAATATTTCACAATTTGTATGGAAACACAAAAGATCCCGAATAACCAAAGCAATCTTGATAATGAAAAATGGAGCTGGAGGAGTCAGGCTCCCTGACTTCAGACTATACTACAAAGGTACAGTAATCAAGACAGTATGGTACTGGCACAAAAACAGAAATATAGATCAATGCAACAGGATAGAAAGCCCATAGATAAACCCACGCACATATGGTCACCTTAATTTTGATAAAGGAGGCAGGAATATACAGTGGAGAAAGGACAGCCTCTTCAATAAGTGGTGCTGTGAAAACTGGACAGCTACATGTAAAAGTATGAGATTAGAACACTGCCTAAGACCATACACAAAAGTAAGCTCAAAATGGATTAAAGACCTAAATGTAAGGCCAGAAACTCTCAAACTCTTAGAGCAAAACATAGGCAGAACACTCTATGACATAAATCACAGCAAGGTCCTTTTTGACCCACCTCCCAGAGAAATGGAAATAAAAAGAAAAATAAACAAATGGGACCTAATGAAACTTCAAAGCTTTTGCACAGCAAAGGAAACCATAAACAAGACCAAAAGACAACCCTCAGAATGGGAGAAAATATTTGCAAATGAAGCAACTGAGAAAGGATTAATCTCCAAAATTTATAAGCAGCTCATGCAGCTCATTAACAAAAAAAACCCAATCCAAAAATGGGCAGAAGACCTAAATAGAGATTTCTACAGAGAAGATACACAGATTGCCAACAAACACATGAAGGAATGCTCAACATCATTAATCATTAGAGAAATGCAAATCAAAACTACAATGAGATATCATCTCACACCGGTCAGAATGGCCATCATCAAAAACCTAGAAACAGGGCTTTCCTGGTGGTGCAGTTGTTGAGAGTCCACCTGCCGATGCAGGGGACACGGGTTCGTGCCCCAGTAGCCAGAACAGTATGGACGTTTCTTAAAAAACTACAAATAGAACTACCATATGACCCAGCAATCCCACTACTGGGCATATACCCTTAGAAAACCATAATTCAAAAAGCGTCATGTACCAAAATGTTCATTGCAGTGCTATTTACAATAGCCAGGAAACAACCTAAGTGTCCATCATCGGATGAACGGATAAAGAAGATGTGACACATATATACAATGGAATATTCCTCAGCCATAAAAAGAAACGAAATTGAGGTATTTGTAATGAGGTCGATGGACCTAGAGTCTGTCATACAGAGTGAAGTAAGTCAGAAAGAGAAAGACAAATACCATATGCTAACACATATATACAGAATTTAAGAAAAAAAAATGTCATGAAGAACTTAGGGGTAAGACGGGAATAAAGACACAGACCTACTAGAGAATGGAGTTGAGGACACGGGGAGGGGGAAGGGTAAGCTGTGACAAAGTGAGAGAGAGGCATGGACATATATACACTACCAAACGATAGAGAGCTAGTGGGAAGCAGCCGCATAGCATATGGTGGTCAGCTCGGTGCTTTGTGACCACCTGGATGGGTGGGATAGGGAGGGTGGGACAGAGGGAGGGAGACGCAAGAGGGAGGAGATATGGGAACATATGTATATGTATAACTGATTCACTTTGTTATAAAGCAGAAACTAACACACCATTGTAAGGCAATTATACTCCAACAAAGATGTAAAAAAAAAAAAAATGGAGTCAGACTCTTTGTTACCACTCACCCTTCATATGTGACTGATGACTGAAATGTGCCATGTTTCATTTGATTGAGTTTGAACCTGTTTAAGGAAGCCATTTTGGTGCTCTGTGAGACCTGCAGTCTGAGGCTGATAAGGGATGTGAAAGTTCTGTTAGATGTCTTATTTAAGAGTCCAGTGTTCATCGTCACAATTAGAAGTGTTTGTGCCTCAAACGATATCAGGAGAAAGTAAAAAAACAACCCACAGAGTGGGGGAAAATTTTTTCAAATCATATATCTGATGAGGGATTTATCTAGATATATAAAAAACTAGAATCTTTATTCTAGTATCAGAATATATAGAATCTAGTATCTAGACTATATAAAGAACTTTTACAACTCAATAATAAAAGACAAATAACCCAATTTACAGAAATGAAGACTATCAATAGAGTGAGAAAGCCACCTATAGGAGAAAATATCTGTAAATCATGTAAAGGTTTCATACCCTGAATATGTAAAGAACTCCTGCAATCCAACAACAAAAAGACAAACAACCCAATTTAAAAATGGGCAAACAACTTGAAAAGATATCTCTCTAAAGCAGTTATCTAAATATATCTAAAAGATATATCTCTAAAGCAGATATCTAAAAGATATCTCTCTAAAGGCCCATAATTACATGAAAAGTTGCTCAATATCATTAATTATTAGAGAAATGCACAACAAAACCACAACGAGCTACCATTTTACACACACTATGATGGCTGTAATTTAAAAAATGGAAAATAACAAATGTTGGTGAGGATGTGGAGAAATTGAAACCCTTGTGCATTCCTAGTAGAATGTAAAATGATACAGCCACCATGGAAAACAGTTTGGCAGTTAGAATTACCAGATGACCCAACAATTCCACTCCTAGGTATATACCCAGAAGAAATGAAAACAGGAACTCAAACAGATAATTGTACACGAATGTTCATATCAATGTTATTCACAATAGTCAAAAGGTGAAAACAACCCAACTGTCCATCAACAGATGAATGGATAAATAAAATGTTGTATATCCATACAATGGGATATTATTCAGCCATAAAAAGGAATGAAGCACTGATACAGGTTACAACATTGATGAACCTTGTAAACATTATGCTAAGAGAAATAGGCTAGATACAAAAGGACAATATTGTATAATTTCAATAGTGTATGACAGGTGAAGTAAGTCAGACAAAGACAAACATCATATGCTATCACTTACATGTGGAATCTAAAAAAAATGATACAAATGAACTTATTTACAAAACAGAAATAGAGGGACTTCCCTGCTGGCAAGGTGGTTAAGAATCTGCCAGCCAATGCAGGGCACAAGGGTTCAATCCCTGGTCCAGGAAGATCCCACATGCTGTGGAGAAAGTAAGCCCGTGTGCCACAACTACTGAAGCCCACAGGCCTAGAGCCCATGCTCCACTACAAGAGAAGCCACCTCAATGAGAAGCCTGCACAGCGCAACGAAGAGTAACCCCTGCTCGCTGCAACTAGAGAAAGCCCACACACAGCAACGAAGACCCAACACAACCAAAAATAAATAAATAAATTTATATTAAAAAACAAACAAACAGAAATAGGCTCACAGACATAGGAAACAAACATGATTACAAAAGGGGAAAGGGGGGAAGGATAAATTAGGAGTTTGGGATTAACAGATACTACTATATATAAAATTGACAAAAAACAAGGATCTGCTGTATAGCACTGGGAACTATATTCAATATCTTGTAACAACCTATAGTGGAAAAGAATCTGAAAGATTAAAAAAATACATATATAACACTATATGCTGAGAGAATTATTTAATAAGCAATTAAATTTTTAGTAAATTTTGCCACTTGAAATAAACCTTTTTTGGGTAAATGTAAACTGGTTACATTACTCCCAGTAATCTTGGTTAGAATAAACACTAAGACAGCAAATGTGCACTTATTACTGCATGTGAAAAGGGAATTCACCCGCTGTCTTCTTTTACCAAAGAAATACTCACAAATCAGTGTAACTGAAATAACAGCTCCCATCTGAATTAGTGTCAACTACAAAAGCTACCAGGTATTTTCTGAGCCTCAGAATGGGGCATTGTAAACCATAGAGCTATTTACTTTGAACTTTGGTTTGGAGACATCTCTTTTAACTGTGGCAGTGTCTTCCAGAGTTAACTGAACATGAAAAAAAATTTTAAGTAATAATTTACTGATGGAAAACTATCAGGAGTTAATAGTTCTACATACATCTGAAGCAAAGAAAACAGTAAAAATGATCACATTGATGAAATAATTAATACATAATTTACATATGCTTAGGAAAATTTTTTAATGATAAAATAACCAATTATTAGAATTACATCATTTTCTGCTATTAAATACAAAAGCATTTCCATGCAACTTCTAGGTATTCTTGTGTTTGGTATACCATGTCTTTCTTAAAAGTGCATTCTTGCATCATAAGAACATAAATACATTATTTTTTAAATGTATTTATAAATATATTTTATTTCAAATCTATCAATAGTGTATGTAGCTTATAACACATTTTGGGAAATGCTGGTTTATATGGCAAAATTGTGTTATTTTTGATTGTTTTGGATTGATTAAAATAAAATTAGAATGAAATTAGGAGCCCAATATAATGATTAAAATAGACATCCTCTTGTATAGTATTCTTTAAAATGGTACCCCATTGAATCTTGAATAAAATGGAAGATAAATAGAATTTTAAGAGGTATGTATGATAGATTTTCTATCTCAATAAAAACTGTTATTTTCAAAAGTGTAAAAACATTGCATGACTCTATGTAGTTTGTATAAAAAATATAAAATACATAAATTCATAGAGGCAGAGAGTAAATTAGAGGTTTCCAGGAGCTAAGGGGAGGGGTAAACAGGGAATTATTGTTTAATGGATACAAAGTTTCTCTTTGGGTGATAAAAGAGTTCTGAAAATAGTGATGATGGTTATTCAACATTATGAATATACTTAATACCACTGAATTTTACCTTTAAAAATGACTAAAATGGGACTTCCCTGGTGGCGCAGTGGTTGAGAGTCCGCCTGCCGATGCAGGGGACACGGGTTCGTGCCCTGGTCCGGGAGGATCCCACATGCTGCGGAGCGGCTGGGCCCGTGGGCCATGGCCGCTGAGCCTGCGCGTCCCGAGCCTGTGCTCCGCAATGGGAGAGGCCACAACAGTGAGAGGCCCGCGTACTGAAAAAAAAAAAAAAAGACTAAAATGGTAAATTTCATATTTTATAAATTTTACCACAATTAACTTTTTAAAAATAGACAAAGAATTGAATACACATTTCACCAAAGATGATATACAAATGGCCAATACGCACATGAAAAGATGTTCAACATCATTAGCCATCAGAGAAATGCACATCAAAACTATGAGATACCACTTCACACATATACAGGTGGCTGTAATAAAAAAAAAGATAGACAATAACGTGTTTATGAGGACGTACAGAAATTAAAATCTTTATACACTGCTGGTGGGAGTGTAAATGAGTGCAGCCACTTTGGAAAACAGTCTGGCAGTTCCTCAGATGATTAAACATAGAGTTATCATATGATCTAACAATTCTTACTCCTAAATACATATTCAAGAGAAATGAAAAGGTACAAACATACAAAGACTTGTACATGAATATCCACATCAACATTATTCATAAAAGTTATTCACATTGAGTTGTGAATGTCCATGAACTGATGACAGGATAAGAAAAATGTGATATATCCATACAATGGAATATTATTTAGCCATTAAAAGGAATGAAACCTAATACATGCTACAGTATGGATGAACCTTGAAAACATTATACTATTTATATATAAAGAATTCATATACAAAAGACCTCATAGAGTATGATTTCATTTACATGAAGTACCCAGACTAGACAAATCTATAGAGACAGAATGTAGATCAGTGGCTGTGTAGGGCTGGGTGAGGGATGAGGAGATAGAGGGGTGATGGCTAAGACATACAGAATTCTTTTTGGAGGAATGAAATGTTCCAAAATCGATAATGGTGATGGTTGCACAAATCTGTGAATATACTAAAAGCCATTGACTTGTATACCTTAAGTGGGGAATTATATGGTATGCAAATTAAATACCTTAATAAAACTGTTTTTTTTTTTTTAAAAGCTGAGTATTGTGTATTCTGAGAAGAGAAATGGGTAGCTTGGTAACTATTAATGATGCCTGGAATTCCTAAGGGGGTAAGGAACGTTTTGATGAGGCATTGTAAACTTGTGGTTTTAGTGTGTGCAGAAATATGTGTGACTTTGATTTACATTTTGAGTATCTGTGAAGCAAGAAAGTCTCAGAATTCCTTACTCCAAAGGGGGGTGACCTTGCATAAGGAATTGTTGCTGCCATTGGTCAGAACAAAAAGCAAGACAAATAGCAAGCAATGGTCCAAGAGTCTTAAAAAGTGTGTAGATAGGGCCAATTGTTGTCCAAAGTATCCAGTGCTAAGATGACTACCTGAAGTTTGTGCTGACCCTTGAGTCCTGTCCCTTATCAGGGTTATCCTGGTTACGGTATGAAAAGCAGCAACTTTCCATTAATCTGTTTTGTGTGATGGTGTCTGTAATATATATGGACTACCTTTCCTATTTATTCATTCGATTCCAGGGTCTGCCCAGGTAGCCAAGGGGTGACCTCATTCAGCATCATGGCTTTTGGCAAGGGACTGAGGACAGGGGCGACCACTGCCTCCTGCAAGTAGAACTCACCAGAGGGCCCCAATTTAGCTCTATTCTGTAGGTACCATTTCTGTTTTTGCAAGAAGGCCTCAGTAAGTTATGCTGAGCTTTTGGGGGGCCGCTTCCATGACCCAAGGCATAATGGGCAGCTGGGTATGGAGGGTCACAGGCTCAGAGTCTGTGAGAGCCTCTGTTTCCAGAAGAGTTCTGTATGCAGCCAGCACTTGCCATTCTAATGGTATATGGGGCTAGGGAGGGCAATGCATCAAAAACCCATGGACAATTCATGACCATTGTGGTTGGTCCAGAGACTTTGGGAGGCACGAGAAAGCCTCTATAGTGAAGGAGTCTTTGGAGGAGGGGAATGAAGAGGAGTGCCTGTTGTAATGCAATTTGGACATGTTCTAGAGCTTTTTGTTGTAGGCTCCCCATTCAAGGTGGGCTGATTGGCGCGCGCGGGCTTTCTCTAGTTGCGGCAAGCGGGGGCTACTCTTTGTTGCCATGTGCGGGCTTCTCATTTTTGTAGCTTCCCTTGCTGCAGAGCACGGGCTCTAGGCTCGCGGGCTTCAGTAGTTGTGGCTCACGGGCACTAGATCCCAGGCTCCGTAGTTGTGGCGCATGGGCTTAGTTGCTCCGCGGCATGTGGGATCTTCCTGGACCAAGGCTCGAACCCGTGTCCCCTGCATTGGCAGGCGGATTCTTAACTACTGAACCACCAGGGAAGCCTGCCTTAGAGCTTTTTACAATAAAAAAACTAAAAGTCATCCTCTTCTCCCTACCTTTCTTTTTCCCTCCCTAAGGGTTACTGTTGTACCTAAGGGTACCATTATCCTGAAATTCCTGTGTCATATCCATGCATGTTTTACTTTTACATTTACTTTTTATATTTACTTAAATGTACTACATTTAAATAATGTATATGTGAAATTTTTACCTAAAGTATTTTACATTATATGAATCGTTTTGCTACTTGAAACAATGAAAAATGTAAGCATCTAATTGTCCCTCAGCAAACAAAAATGTAAGCAAACTATGATTTAATCATACTATAGAATGTTTAATAGTAGTTAGAAATGAATGAACTAGTCTATTTTAGCAACATGATAAATGAAAAAGTCAAGTTGTATGTATTCTTTTAGCAAATTTTGGATTTCCAGTCAGGTCATTTCAAATTTAGACTTATGTTTTTGTTTTCTCCCCCTGTATCCAGATATCTTGGCGGGGAAGTGGTTAGTGACTATACTTTGGGGCAGATCTCCTCTACCCTTCTCATATTTATAAGTTTCTTCCTCTAGAGAACCTCAAATTAGCATCATCAGGGTTAGAGGCCTCCTCCCTTGTAACTGTCACCTTATTGGCTAAGGAACCACAGCCTAAGCAGGGAGCAGAGTTGTGTTGATAAGACATCACACTCAGTTGATGCCAGAGTCTTTTTTGGTCCATTTTACAGTTGGGGTCAATGGGGTCATGGTATCCTCTAGCCCTTTAAGAGGGGCAGGGATAAAGCATTTGAGGCACTTTTCATGAGGGTTTGTGCCTTGGGGTGCCATGGTGTCTTCTCCATCACCTTTTGCACTGACAGCAGCAGCAGAAGCACTTGAAGCTCATAGGTCCTAGTGAACCACCTGCTTTTAGGAATGTGGTCCTCAGCAGGCCCCATAGTGACTGTCCTCTTTCACATGAGCGAGCATCACTGGGTCTGACTATTGCACAGGACATTGGTCACACAACCAATAGTTACAGTGTAAGAGTCATTCCCCTGAGCCTAGTGTCAGCCATGGCTTTTGCTGGAATTGAGACATGCAATTCAATGAGACACATATCTAGGTCCAGGCCAAGATACACAACCCAGGACCATTTTAAGGAGGGCCCCAATCTCATACTTCTGTCCCTAAATGCCAACGATTGAAACTTCCCAACATAGGCTGGTAAAATCTATAGCTGGTGCTCATTAGGACTCAGCAAATGCAGCACAAACACCATAGCTCAAAACACAAGCTAAAAAGCAAGCAGCAGAGCCAGTTAACATGCCACAACAAGAGAAGAGAGACCTCCTGTAGTTGTGGTCATCACTTATACACCCTGCTTGCTATGCTATGCTGGGGCTCATCCTGACTCCCTGGGTTGATAACACATGTTGAAATATTGAGGAATGATGTGTCATGATGTCTGCAACTGGCTTTGAAAAGCTTCATCCTGAAGGCAGTGGGGAGCCATTGAGGGCTTTAGGCAGAGGAGGGACAGGTTGATTTGGACCAGAGAAAAATCACTAGTGGAGGGGAGCAATGTGCTGCAGTGAGGAGGAAGGGATGGAAGTGGGAGGAGTGTGGTGGGATGAGTTTCAGGTAACCATTTGAACAGTCCAAGAAGAGCTGAAGAAGCTCCCACTCTGTGGTTGTGGGTAATGGGGAGGGAGGCAGTACTGGGGAGGCAATGAGAGCAAGACTCCCTCATTTTGGGGAACATAGTACTAGTGGCTCAAAAACAAAATGTAGCTCGGAGCCAGACTACTTGGGTTCAGGCAGCAACTGGGCACGTTATTTAACCTCTGTGTGCCTCAGTTTCCTTATTTGTAAATGGGATGTACTCATTTACAAGGGCTGCCATAACAAAGTACCACAAACTGGGTGGCTTAAGCAACATAAATTTATTTTCTCACAGTTCTGAGGGCTAGAAGTCTGAGTTCAAGGTGTCAGTAGGCTTGGTTTCTTCTGAGGCCTCTTTTCTTGGCTTGTAGATGGCCATCTCCTCCCTTCTCTTCATATGGTCCTCCCTCCATATGTGTCTGTCCAAATTTATTCTTCTTATAAGGACAACAGTCATATTGGCTTAAAGCCTACCCTAATGACCTCATTTTAACTTAAAAAAATTTTTTTTTTGATGTGGACCATTTTTAAAGTCTTTATTGAATTTGTTTCAATATTGCGTCTGCTTTATGTTTTGTTTTTTTTGGCCCCGAGGCAGGGATCTTAGCTCCCCCAACCAGGGATTGAATCTGCACCCCCTGCATAGGAAGGTGAAGTCTTAACCACTGGACCTCCAGGGAAGTCACCTCATTTTAACTTAATTACCTCCTTAAAGACCCTATCTTCAAACACAGTCACATTATGAGCTTATTGGAGGTTAGGACTTCAAATGTGAATTTTGGGGAGACACAACTCAGCCCATACAGGAGGAAAATAACAGAATTTACTTCACAGACTTGTGAGAATTAATTGAATTAGAACATGTAAAGTCTCAGAACAGTGGTGAAAAATGTTTTCTATTGCTAAAGATGACATATGAAATGACGTGGAAATGAGGCAGCCATTTCACAGATGCCCCAAAACTCCTGCCCCCTCCGGAAGTGGCTCGTTTGAGTCCTAACAGTTCTCAGAGCCTAGAACCTTCAGAAGCATTCCCTGTTTGCTTTGGGTGTCTCTGAGATTGTAGCTCTCAAGGGTCAAAATCCTCTTTAATCCCTTTTTTCCCACAGGGCAGCCTGACAGGGTAGTCCCTTGAAAGCAACTAAGCCTATGGTTCTCAAAGTGTGGTTTCCAGACCATCAGCATTACCGGGAAGCTTGCTAGAAAGGCAAATTCTTGAGCCCACCCCAGACCTACTGAATCAGAATCTCTGTGTTTTAATAATCCCTCCAGATGAAAACCCTCCAGTGTCGCTCCAAGCGCTTGTTTGAAGGGATCAAATCTGTTGAAATACCACTTGGGGGCAGCACAGGACTGTGAGGTAAGCACAGGCTCATTAAGCGCAACCCACTTTTGCTTTTAATGCAGAAGCCTCCCCCTGCCTTTCCTGACTCCAGTCTTGCCCCAAGCCCCACTCAGTTCCCCCCACAAGGCCAGAGAAACCTCTAGAAACCTCAAACCTGATTGTGACACTGGTTCAGAATTCTTCAGCAGCTCCCTATGGCACTAAAGGCCTTTTAACTTCCCAGTAGCATCTCCTGTCTCCTGCATCTTGCTCATCCTCATGCTCTCTTTGTATCTTCCCTGGAGTTGGACTGACCTGGGTTTGAATTTCAGCTCTGCCATTTACCATCTGGGTGTGGCTTGGGCAAGACACATCATTCTGAACCTCAGTTTCCTCATTGGTGAAATGGGGGCAATTAATAAGACTTTTCTCATAGGGCTATTATTAGAGAGAGCTTGTTTATAAAGGAATTCTGGCCCAGGAGCTCACAAATAGGGCTCAGTATGCAGCATCTCTGCTTCCCCTCATGTACTGCCAAGCACAACGTACAGTCAGACTCCACAGGCTTCATGCCAGGTGCAGTGGATGCTATCTGAGCCCCACTCATTTCCCCAATGTTATGACTGCCACCAGCCAGCACCTGTATCTCTTTGTCTGGGGCTTTTATTGGCTGCTGGGACCCACTGTGGTGCCAGGACCATAAAACTTTGTACAATGGAGGTAATACTAGTGCCTACCTCATAGCACTGCTAGGAGAGCCTTGTTAGTGCCCTGCATAGAATTTTGCTGTTGGGGAGACATAGCACTAGCCTTTCTCTTGCCCATCTCTGTACTCCTCTACCCACAGGAGTGGCCATGTAAGCATATCAGGCAGTGAATGAGGGATGGGAGACCTGAACGGGTCTGGCTCTCTGGTGGCTCCTTGCTCTACCATTCCTGACCTCCTGCCCTTGGGCCACCCAGGGTGGCTCCTGTCTACCCCCTTTCAGACACCTAAGATGCCTGAGTTGTGTCATAGGATGTAAGAGGACCCCAGGCACTGGGGGCTGCCAAATAACCTTGGCACCCTTGGCAGGGCAGTTGGTGCTGTGTGTGCTCTCAATATCTGGGCCATCTCAGGCTGAAGACCAGGAGGTGAGGCAGCCCCTCAGCCCACAGCCTGCAGGGCCAAGGGCACACAACCTTCTCGAACAGTCACTGATACCAGTGACTGAACAGTCAGGTTACCACTCTTTTCTGTGGCTGCCTCCTGGGTTTTTTTTTGCCTTTGGTCTTCATGTTCTTGGTGGAGCTACCCTGGATGCAGTAGGCATGCATCTACCTGGCCTACAAGGGACTCCAAAAGCATACTCCCCACCCCCAGCCTAAATATCTCCCCTACCAGCCTGTCATATTCTGACTCTGCATGAAACCCTGTGGGTAAGCATTGCCCTCTTCCAGGTACTTTGAAAATGTTAGCAAACTGCCCTCAGGACCAGCTGTATAATTTGTGGAGCCCTGTGTAAAATGCAAATGCATGGGTTCTTGTTCAAAAATTATGAAGAATTTCAAGACAGTGACAGTGGAGCATTAAGCCACGTGTGGGGCTTTGTGTGACTGTACAGATTACACACACACAAAGCTGCCTCTGACTGCAGTCCTTACTTCTTAGCGTGATGCAGCTTGTCAGCAACTTTACTTGTACCAAGGAGGAGCCCTGCAGCTGCTCAGAGAAAAAGTCAAAATGTGTCCTTTACTCAGCTCAGGACACCTATTGTCTCAGAGATACTTGAATCAAGTGTTCTCTGCCCACCTAGCCTTTCTCACTGGGCTGCCTCCCAGGCTCCTGGAGTCCTGGTAGCATATAGGGCCTTTTCTGCCTCTGGCCTGGCTGATCCCCAGGGTGGGTCCTTACTCACCTTTCTCTACTTCTGTATTTGCCTTGTCTGCTCTGGGATATGGGTCTGATCCCTTGAGTTCCCATTCCTCTGTCCTGGTCACCAGACCTCTGGATTTAGATCTTAGCAGCCCCTGGAGAGTACCCCCAGACAGACTCCCCATGCATAGGGCTCCTTTAGGCTCTCTCCAGGCCTACTCCCCCAGCTTCTCCCAGCCCAAGAGGCTGATCTGTGTGACTACTCCAGTGGGCTGCCTTTACTCTGGCTTCTGGTTGGGTGTGACTAATCCTGTCAGCAGCAGGAAATTGCAGGGAGGGAGAAATGAGAGAGGTGTAACATTTATTCCCCCAGCTCCCTCCTGGAGCCTCCCGGGCCCTGGCTGTGTCCCTCTCCTAAGTCACAACTTCTTGTCAGGCAGCCATCTCCATGTAGCCCTCTCTGCCTCCAGGTTTTAAACCTCCTGGCTAACAGCTCCCTCCCCTTGGCCTGTCAGAACTGGGGTGGGGTGGTCGTAGAATCCAGCTGTCTCTACTGTTCCTTCCCTTGAGATTTTCCCATATGCTGCCTAAACTTTTGTAAACTGTCCCTTTATTAAACTCTCCCAGAATTATCCTAATCTGAATTTGCATCTATTTCCTTCTGGGACCCTGACTGATACTGAAACTGAGTGCCCCTAAAACAGAGTTCCTCTGCCGAGTTTATGGTTAACCTCTCTATCCAAAACTTCATTCTGTTTCTTGTCCTGCACCTGTTCCCCTCAAGATTCAGGAGCATCAAAGAAAAGGGTGGATTCAAACTGAGCAGGACCCCTCGGGGCCCTCCCATATATAAAAGCCTTTCCATGACCGCCATGTCTTGTTTCTAGGAAAAAGGCTTCAGCATCTTAGACTTTCTCTAAGTTCCAAAGGGCATAATTAGGGGAGGAAGGGAATGCAGAAACAAAGGAAAATCAGCCAAGAAACAATAGTGCAGCGACAAAGCAGAGTCCTAGTTCCTTCTCAAGGGATATACAGAATAATCTGATACTTGCCTTTGAGTTGTTCTGCAGCATCTACCCCCCTCCCGCCCCCTCCCCGGCCCCCGGCCAGGTGGAGGAGGCAACTACATGCTGAGACCCCAGACTGGTTGGAACCAGAAGGTTGATGACTGAGATTGCTGGAACACCACCCTGTTACCTCACCACCAACCAATCAGAAGAAAGTCATGTACCCTGCAGCCTTCGAGAATTTCGGGTCTTTTGAACTTGAGCCACCCATGCAGTAAGTCTCCTACATACGAACCAGTGGTGTTCTGAGAGTGCGTTTGTAAGACTAATGTGTGCATAAGTCCAGCAAAGCTAGCCTAGGTACCCAATTAACACAATCAGCTATATAGTACTGTGCTATAATAGGTTTATAATACTTTTCACACAAAAACAGCTCAATATCAAAAAAACAAACAACTCAATCCAAAAATGGGCAGAAGACCTAAATAGAGATTTCTACAGAGAAGATACACAGATTGCCAACAAACACATGAAAGAATGCTCAACACCATTAATCATTAGAGAAATGCAAATCAAAACTACAATGAGATATCATCTCACACCAGTCAGAATGGCCATCATCAAAAAATCTAGAAACAATAAATGCTGGAGAGGGTGTGGAGGAAAGGGAACACTCTTGCACTGCTGGTGGGAATGTGAATTGGTTCAGCGACTAAGCACATGCTGTGTGTACTGGCAGGTGGCCCTTGGCCACATCTCAGGGAGAATCTCAGTATACCCCTTTTTTTTTTTTTTTTTTTTTTTGTTACCCAGCCCCTCCCCGCCGTTGCCCCTCC
>NW_006799694.1:39749-65808 GCF_000442215.2 Lipotes vexillifer
TATGCTAACACATATATATGGAATCTAAAAAAAAAAAAAAAGGTCACAAAGAACCTAGGGGCAAGACAGGACTAAAGACACAGACCTACTAGAGAATGGGCTTGAGGATATGGGGAGGGGGAAGGGTAAGCTGGGACAAAGTGAGAGAGAGGCATGGACGTATGTACACTACCAAACGTAAAATAGATAGCTAGCGGGAAGCAGCTGCATAGCATAGGGAGGTCAGCTCAGTGGTTTGTGACCACCTGGAGGGGTGGGATAGGGAGGGTGGGAGGGAGGGAGACGCAAGAGGGAAGAGATATGGGGACATATGTATATGTATAACTGATTCACTTTGTTATAAAGCAGAAACTAACACACCATTGTAAAGCAATTATACTCCAATAAAGATGTTAAAGAAAAACACAAAAAAGAAAACACTTTTAATCTTACAGAACAGTACCTTGAAAAGTACAATAGTACAGTACAAAGCTGGCACACAGGGGCTGGCATCAAGTGAACATGCAAGAAGTGTTACTGACTGGAGGAAGGAGAGGAGATGAGAGATTGTAGAGCTGAAGGATCGTCAGCAGTAGGAGATACCAGCTACATCACCTCTGCTACATCTTAACAGTACCAGCTACATCACTGCTGCTTTTACCCTTGCTTCCAGACATCCTGGGCTTGAAATAAAGATACTGTACTACTGTACTCTATACAGTACTGTACAGTAAAGTACACAAAAGCACAGCCAGTTGCAGAGGATGCATGCACATGACAGTGTATGCCAGACATGTGAACTAACTTACATGATTGGACACATGAATGCATGTTTGCATCTTTGAAAGTTCACAGCTTGAAGGTTTGTAAGTAGGGTACTTACTGTACTCCTTGCTTGGTGTGTGCAATAAATGCTATACTTTCCTCACCACAACCCAGTGTCAGTAAATTGGCTTTGTTGTGTGGCAGGTGAGTTGACCCAATTTCGATTTGGTAACAGTACAAGTAATCTTTGTTCTCTGTTGTACCCGCTATCTATGTAGCACCCAATCCCTAGAAACAGCCAAGTCAAGGGGTGAGTACCCAGGAACTCAGTTACTTGGAAATCACCCAAGGAGAAGTGGGGACTCTCCCTCATGTTGCCCCAGACATGTCTACCATACCTTCCATCCGTAGCTAATTGGGAACCAGGGCCCTAGACATCGTGTCTTTTCCTTCTTCAGCTTCAGGGTCTAATGGAGGCAAGATGGGTCCCTCAACCAGAGCACCCTACCCCCAAACAGGTCCCCTTTGATTGGGCAACCAGGTAACCAGACAAGAAGAGAATTAGAAAACAAGGCCACCAGATAACCAGGCAAGCATAAAAGTAGGCAGCATTCTCTGAGGTGCATATCTGCTGGTTTTGCTGTTCCACTTCCATTCTACCTTTTCCTAGTAGAAGATTTTCCCTTGGGGAGCCTCTCTTCCCTCACTCTCAGCCCCCTAGCTCACCTTCGACCTAAGCCTAAGCCAGTTAGCCAGTCAGGCTTAACCAAAGCTGATCCAGGACCTAAGTAACCAGAAAGTGTTTCTTTCTTGTTGGATCTGCTAAGAGGCAGTGAAATCTGGAGCTGCGGCCACCCTTTTAAATCCAGGGTGGGAGCCAACCTGGGGGAAGGCAAGGCTGAGAGACAGTCATTGTTTGAGCCCTGATTAAGCCATTCCTGAAGCTAGCTACCCTGGGACCTTTCAGTTATATGAATCAATGAATTCCTTTTTTGCTTAAAGCCAGTTTATATAGAGTGTTCATTCCCTTGTGTGTGATAAGAAATATACACCCTTGAACAACAAGGGCGTAAATCCAAGTATAAATTACAGTTGTTCTGAGGTTTCTTCACATCCTCGGAGTCAACCAACTGCACATCATGTTGTCCTGTAGTATTTACTATTGAAAAATATCCATGTATAAGTGGACCCACACAGTTCAAACCCACGTTGTTCAAGGGTCAACTGTATGTTTGATCTTTGTTCCTGGCACAGAGCTCCTAAAACCTCTGTAATTTCCTAAGTGATGAATGTCTGTTGTTATTAATAACAAGCCCTTTCTATCACACTTGAGTTTATGTTAATGAGGTAACTCAGGGTAGGGTCCCCACAGAGTCTCTGGATAGGGAATGTTTCCTGACATCACCCAGTGTACGTCTTCATCTGATTGTTCATTTCTATCCTTTATAATAACCTAGTAATCGTAAGTGTTCCCCTGAGTTAGTGAGCCATTGTAGCAAATTATAAGAACTGAGGAGGCAGTTATGGGAACTCCCTATTTATAGCCAAAATCCATCAGAAGTATGGGAGACCTAGAGTTGCAATAGGCGTCTGAGGTAGAGAGTAGTCTTCCCCTCCCCACCCCAGCTTTATTGGGATATAATTAACATGAAATATTGTATAAGTTTAAGGTATACAATGTGATGATTTGATGCAAAATGATTACCACCATTTGTAGCCAACATCTCCATCTTGTTACATAGTTATTTTTTTTAAATTGGAGTATAATTGCTTTACAATGTTGTGTTAGCTTTTGCTGTACGATGAAGTGAATCAGTTATATGTTTACCTATATCCCTTCCATCTTGGACCTCCCTCTCACTCCCCCCATCTCACCCATCTAGGTCATCACAGAGCACTGAGCTGAGCTTCCTGTGTTTTATAGCTTGTTTCCACTAGCTATCTATTATTTACAGTAGCCAGGACATGGAAACAACCTAAATGACCAACAACAGATGAATAGATAAAGAAGATGTGGTACGTATATACAATGGAATATTACTCAGCCATAAAAAGGAACATAACTGGGTCATCTGTAGAGATGTGGAGGAACCTAGAGTCTGTCATACAGAGTGAAGTAAGTCAGAAAGAGAAAACCAAATATCATATATTAATGCATCTATGTGAAATCTAGAAAAATGGCACAGATGAACATATTTGCAGGGCAGGAATAGAGACGCAGGTAGAGAACAGACATGTGGACATGGTGGGGGAGAGTGTGAGACGAATTGGGAGGTTAGGATGGACCTACATACACTACCATCCTGTCACATAGTTATCATTTTTTTTGTTGTGAGAACATTGAAGATCTACTCTCTTAGCAACTTTTAAGCATACACTACAATATTATTAGCTATAATCGCCATGCTGTACATTAGGTCCCCAGAGCTTATTCACCTTACAACTGGAAGCCTGTACCCTTTGACAAACATCTCCGCATTTCCCCCACACCCCAGCCCCTGGCAACCACCATTCTACTCCCTTTTTCTCTGAGTTTGGCTTATTTGTCCTTCTCTGTCTGACTTATCTCACTTTGCATAATTAATGCCTTTAAGTTTCATCCAAATTATTGCAAATGGCAGGATTTCCTTCTTTCTCATGTCTGAGTAATATTCATTGTATATATATGAACAATATCTTCTTTATCCATTCATCCATTGACAGGTAATTAAGGTTGGTTCCATATCTTTCCTGTTGTAAGTAATACTGCAATGAATATGGGGGTGATCCTAGTTTCATTTCTTTTGGATATATAATCCAGAAGTGAGATTGCTGGATCCCACGGTAGTTCCATCTTTGACTTTCTGAGGAACCTCCATACTGTTTTCCATAGTGGCTGTACCAACTTACATTCTGAAGTAGGGGGGGCAGTCTTAACCTGTGGGGTCTGATGCTATCTCTAGGTAGAGAGTGTCAGAGTTGAGTTAAATTATAGGACAACCAGTTGGTGAAAAAACCCACACATCTTGTGTCCGAAGTGTTCTTTTTGGGGGGGAGTGGGGTTGGATCTTAGTTTCCCGGTCAGGGATTGAACCCGGGCCACTGCAGTAAAAGCGTCAAGTCCTAACCACTGGACAGCCAGGGAATTCCCTGGTGTCTGAAGTGTTCTGTGTGAGAATGTAGAGAAAGTTTTCCCAGATCTTGCAAAGGAAAGAGACCTGGAAGGGATGAGAGCCACTGAAACTTTGCTCCACCGACCTGCTGTTGAGTGTGAGAAGGGTCAGGACAAAACTACACACATGAGAAGAAGCCTCTCCATGCTTGTGGGGGTCTCTTGGGAGGCTTGGGCTCAAACCTGGGTCTGCTTTTAATGAGCTGGGTCAATGGACATGTCCCTTCTTCTCTCAGGGACTTGGGCTTCTCACAGGTAGCCAAGGGGGAGACCTTCCTTCCCTGCTTTGCCAGTGCATGGGCCCTGGGAGCTGCTTGTGGGGTGTGGAGGCCAGGAGCAGCTGATTCAAACCTGGCTCTCAGATCATGAGGCCTTGTTCCATCTGGGAGAGGAGCCAGGGCCCTCCTGCCCCCATTCTTCATTGAGAAAACTTGGGCTCCCAGCCAGGGTGAGAGCCTCATGCTGTGGCAGCTGAGCCTTCTTCTTTGCTTCTGGCCTTTCTCTCCTCTGCGCTCTTTCCCCAAATCCTGTCCTGAATCAGTGCTCAGAGAAGCTGAGCACAGGATGTTAAGAATGACTTTATCAGGAAAGCCCATCTGCTTTCACAACTCAGCCTTTAATCATTGGGAATTGCCTGTCTCACATGCCAGAGAAGTGGTTCTCAAAGTTTGGACTGCACACCAGCAGCAAGAGCAACACCTGGGAACTTGTTAGGAATGCAGGTTCTCAGGTCTCATCCCAGGCCTACAGAATCAGGTACTCTGGGGGTGCAGCCCAGAAAATGTATGTTTGAAGGAGCCCTCCAGGGGATGCTCCCTCCAAGCGTGAGAACTACTTGGATCTCTTCTAGAACTAGCTTGGAGCTGTCGCTCATACAAAAGATGCAGGAGGGGATGGTCTGGTACTTGCCTAGATCCCTTTTAGCTGCAGATACACCATTCCTAAGCTACTATGAATGACGGTGTCTTCTAAGGTCTCCAGCTGGTCCTTCTATTCAGCATTGCCTTGTGCTAAATCCCTATGCCCAGAAATGCCTGAGAGATTATGTACTCACCCATCATATGTGGGCCACAGCCAATGACTGATGGATGGGGTATAACAGGCTGACCGCTTGTCTTAAGATGGGACACTCTGGTGTGAATTACTCTCTGGAGCCCCTCTGTGAATTAGGTTAAGTCTAGACTTCAATTGCTCCAAGTTGCTGCTTATCCCAAATCCCAGGCTCTTGTTGGTACAATAGGTATGAATTACTGCACAAGACCCTGGTGTAAAAAGAAAATGTCACTTGGTTTGCTTTGGAAAACTAAAAATAAACCTAGATCCGAAGCCCTGTCTGCCAAGATGGCTATGCTTGGTACCCTCCTCTGAATGCTGTTTTGCAGTCAGCCAGGAGGGCCTCTTGAAGTCCGGGAAACTGGGGAGGGCCCTGGTCACAGGCCCTGGTGGCGACAACTGTGATGGGCCCATTTTCCTCTTGGTCTTAAAGAATCAATTCATCTACCCTTGATCCAGACATCACAGGGACATGTTTCATAGGGAGCCCAGGAAATACAAAAAAACTGTCAATGATTTTCCTCCCCAAACTCTCCTTCCTGAGAGGAGAGAGAAGGAAAATGTTTACTTTTTGTCCTCAATAGAAAAAAAAAGGCAAGACATGAATTAATTTCTCCAATTAGTTTCTGGGAGTTTCAGAGCAGATGGCAAATGTGTGTGTGTGTGTGTGTGTGTGTGTGTGTGTGTGTGTGTGTGTGTGTATGTGTGTAGGGGTATGTTTGCATATTGTGTGCACAGAGATGTGTTTGCATGTGTGAGAGACTGGGACTTGGGTTCCAGTACTGAGAGATAGTAACCAAGGCCAGAGACCTTATCACTCCCTGAGAAGGTGTCCATCTCTCCCCTAGTCCCAGTTTTCTGCCTCAGGCCTCACAAATGATATGCTCTCATCTGCTACCCTCTTGGAGCCTATTGGGAGCAACAGAAGGTGACACTGGACAGGACAGTGGGATGACCTGTCTAAGTTCTAGCCACATCCCTGCTTTGGCACTTCAGGGGTATGGGGTTCTGACTCCTGTTGTTTGCTGTTTTTGCTGTTTGGAAGCCACAACAAAACCTGGGTAATTATGGTAATATAGTAAAACATTTACAGCATTTTTCCCCCTTGGGAGCTGTGATTATGGGTGGTTTCTATTTGATGTGTTTGTGTTTATTTGCATTTTTGAAACTTTCTACAATTGACATGAATTATGTGTATAATAATTAGAAATGAAACCATAGGGCTTCCCTGGTGGCGCAGTGGTTGAGAGTCCGCCTGCTGATGCAGGGGACACGGGTTCGTGCCCCGGTCTGGGAAGATCCCATATGCCGTGGAGCGGCTGGGCCTGTGAGCCATGGCTGCTGAGCCTGCGCGTCCGGAGCCTGTGCTCCGCAACGGGAGAGGCCACAGCAGTGAGAGGTCCGCATACTGCAAAATAAATAAATAAATAAAATCAGATATAAAAATAATACTTTTTTAAAAAATTACCACAACTGACCACCAGTTTAACAAAAAAATTGAGTGTCAGCTTCCTCTCCACCCACATCATCAATGGGAAGTTTGTATTTCCTCAACTTTGTATTATGAAAATTTCTTGGCATACATAAAAAAATGGAAAGAACAGTATGACAAACACCTATATAAATTTTCAATATACCCCACCACCTAGATTCAAAATTGGAAATATATTTTCATATTTGATATATTTATATGTATTAAAACATATACTTTTTTCCTGAAACATTCTGAAAGCAATGAAAACATTCTAAAACAATTTGTAAGTAAATTGCAGATATCATGATATTTCACTTCTAAACACTTTTCATCTCCTAAGAGTAAAGATTCCTGAGAATCCAGGTCAGTTTCTTGTAGAATGTCCTACAACCCAGCTTAGTCACTGTCAGCCCTCTCTCCTGGGCCACTTCCTTCCATCGAATATTTCCCTGCATGGCTTCACCTGCCCAGACTGTCTGCAGATTCAGGGTCTATTGCAAACCCCACCTCCCTGACATTATCACTTACTCTTCTCTTTTGTTATATCACTGTTCATTCTACATTTCCTGAGTAGAACAGTTCAGACCAAGACGCAGTCCTGCTCTCAAGGAGCCTGCAGTGCAGGTGTTGGGGGCACGGAACAGGTAACTCTGCAGCGTGGGGGGGCTGAGGGGGCACTGGGACTCGGTGCTCTTGGAGGTAGAGGAGGTGTGCCTCCCTGAGGCTGGGGGCGGCCAGAGAAGGCATTTCAGAGAGGCAGATGGTCTCTGACCTGGGAGCTGAAGGGTACATGGGAGCATGTGGAGCTGGGGCAGATCAGGATTGGTAGAAGGTGCCTCGGTTAGATTTTCATGTCAGGAAAATTTCTCTGCCCACATAAATTTCTCTGCTCTAAGAAATATTGTTTGAACAAATGAACCACTGAAGGGAGAATGGATTGGAGAAAAACAGGGACTATTGGGGAGCTATGGCAGTAATCTGGAAGACAATCACAGTGTAACTTGAGTAGATGGATATTAGGGTTCTTAAGGGGTTACAATCAGCAGAGTTTGGTTATTGAGTAGATGTGGGAGGATGAGCAGGGAGATAAGTCAAAACTGGATAAAGCAGCCAAATTTCTGGCTTGAGCAACTGGACCGACACTGGTGCCTTCAATGAATCAGGTAATTTGAAAAAAGAAATAAGATTTTACAGCTGGGTGGGGGAAATGAGCTTCCTTTCTCACGTGTTTTGTTTGAATTTCCTGAGGCTTATCTAAGTGGAGACATCTGATAGTTGGGAGTTTATGTGAAAGGTTAGGGGACTCATCTAGAACCAGGATACAGACTTGTGGGGCTTCACTGTATGAATGGCAAATGACACCAGACCTAGGAAATGAGTGTGGGTTGAGAGGAGAAATGAGCTGAGCCCCAAACCTGGAGGAACCGCCACATTTAAGAGTTAGTCAGAAGAAGACTGAGGTGTGGCCAGAGAAGTGAGAGGAAAGCCAGGACCTGGTGCCAAAGAAACCAACAACACTAACAAAGGAGGATGAAATGGTTAGTGAGCCAAATGATCCCAAGAGGGTAAGACAGATGAGGATGTACAAAGGTCCATGGAAGACGCTATCATTGAAGGACAGTATCAATAGAGTGATAAGGGCAGAAAGATTCCAGGGACTTGGGTGATAAGCAGAACCCAAGGCAGGGAGATACCAATGAGGGTATGCTTTGTGAGCAAAAGGAAGGAGTTGGAAGTAGTGGATGGAGGAAGGGAAAGCTCTTTGAAATGGGTCTCCCATTCTCCATTGTTCCTCAGTATCCAGCTAGTGAGAGCAAAGCTGTGATGGGACCTAGGAATGCAGGAGGATGGTGCTAACTGCCAAATAAACACACCATCCAGGGAAACCAGCCAAGGCTGGGCCCAGAATCTCTGGAACGGAACCCATCTTCCGTCTGCAGCAGGAAATGGTGTTGGGAGCTGAGTTTACTGTGGAATTTCCGAGCAGTGAGGATGTTCCTGGTGAATTCTTTTTATTTATTTATTTATTCATTCATGAAAAAGAGTTGGAATTAAGTCATCAGCCACCCCCCACCCCCCAAAAAACCCCATTCCCTCCCACAGAGGAAGTGCTTGATTTAGCCTTATGTTCCAGTCAAAAAATATCCCTGACGTTTGGAAGTTTCTGCTGGTTGTTTGTCACCCTTGAATATGGCAGGATGTTAAATGCATATGGCAAGATTTGACTCTTTGTGCCTTGATTTCAGCTGCCGTCCTAAGAGAATAGGTGGCACCATCCCAACCTCCACACCAAGAGGAAGTCCTGTTCGACCATCTATGCAGGATGTGGAAAGACTGTCTCTAAAACCAGCTTTAGGAACCTTAGATGACCCTTCCCTCTATGGCCCATAAAAGAGGTTGGCGAGGCAGAGAAAGAGAGTTGAAATGAGTGCTATGGGTCTATCTCCCTTGGGGTGAGGTAGGGGGTGCTCTCCCTTATCTAGAGTCAAATGAGAGGGTCTTTGATTGCACCACTCAAAAAGCTTGATATGTGCCCCCTGGAGCTTGCAGGACATAGCAGACTGGCATCTGATTCACCGAAGAAAGTTGATCTGTGAAAGACTGTGCCTCAAACTGACTGTCTGAGATCTAAATGGAAATGTGACTGTCTTTGGGAATTAACTGCAGCCTGTGAGGTGGTGGGTCAAAGGAACTAGTCTTTTTGTACCAGATGTAGCCACACACAAGAGGCAAAGGGGATTGTCTAGGTCTTTCCCCAAGGGCTACCTGGCATAACAGGGTGATCCCAGTATAAGGAGCCTGAAGGTAAACCATCCCAGAACATGGGTATTTAAAGGAGGTGGCTTTGAAAAGACATTCTAAGCAAGTGTTAAGACTGGGACCCCAAGGCTTTCTCAAGCATTTATAGGAAGGGTTCTTGGCTGTACAATGAACATCTGTCTAGCAGCAAAGATCAGAATACAGCTGTTGCCGTCACATCTGTGATATTGTGATTTATCATGGAAAGTATATATTTGGTCTTTGTCCCTGGTTTCTGGTTATAAAGCTTTGAAAATCCTTGGGATTTCTTAAGTGATAAGAGCAATAAAGGTGTCTTGATATTCATAACAAACCCCTTTCAACCTCACCTGAGTTTATGTTAATGAGGTGAATTTTGGAAAGCCCCTAAGGATGGAGGAGCTGGTTTCCAGGGCAACCAACTTTCAGTGCCATCCCCCTTGACTTCCAGAGAGGGGAGAGGGGCTGGAGAGTTCAATCACTAATAGCCAGTGATTTATTCAGTCACACCTGTGGAGATGGGGAGAGTGGCATGCCTGGATAGGGCATGGAAGCTCCTCACCCTTTCTCCATACCTTGCACTACACACCTCTTCTGTCTGGCTGTTCTGGAGTTATATCTTTTTATAATAAACCAGTAATATAGTAAATAAAATATTTCCATGCATTCTGTGAGCAAGAACTTAATCAGATCCAAGAAAGGAGTTGTGGGAACCTCTGATCTATAGCCAGTCAGTCAGAAGCACAGGTGACAACCTGGACTTGCAGCACTCAGTGAGTGTCCCCCATGAATTGAAGAATTGCTGGGTGGTGTTGAAATAAACACACACATTGAAAAATCCAAGTCTATTGTTTCATAGGCCTTGAGGAGCTGCCATTAGGCTAAATAACGGAGGATGTCAGAATACAGAGGCCAATGAATAAAAGTCAAGAGTTTTCAAATGTAAAAATAAAAAAGAGAAAGAAAAAACGTTGTTATTTGGGTAAGTTTAACATCAAATTGCGTGTGGATAAATATATACCTGAAGGCTTCTAAAGGTTGGATGGGACTGGACTGCTAAAGAAATTCCAAGCCTGGTCTGCAACGCTTAAAGCAACACCAGACCTGCTGCACCAGTCAGAAGTCAGTTGTGAAAGGTGTGCAGAACCCAGGGAGGGCACATGTTTCAAAGTCCGTTTCATTATTTATTTATTTAGGCCACGCTGTGCAGCATGCAGGATCTTAGTTCCCCGACCAGGGATTGAACTCATGCCCCTTGCATTGGGAGTGTAGAGTCCTAACCACTGGACCGCCAGGAAAGTCCCAAAGCCCATTTTAAAATGGAGAAAAATTAATCTCCAAGTGGCAATTCCAAGGCCAAAGAGGAAAAGTGCAGAGCCAAGTGAGCCAGCTGAGAAACTCAGGGCAGAAATTTTACAACTCCTTGTCTACCAAGTACGGCTTGATCGTAGCTTAGACCACTGACTGCTGAGCAGGTTTCCCATTCTCCCATTTTTCAAATGAGAGTTTCTGTTGCAATTATCCTATTTCTACTTCAGCATTATATACATCACCATGTGTGGTGGGGCTGGATGATTTGTCTTTTATTTTATAGGTCACTGAATGGAGAGAAATTTATCCAGATCTGATGGGGAAAGCGTAACATCTCCCCTGGACCTGGACTTTGAGCTGGAATCATTCATTGGATAAGACTTTGGGGTCATATTCCTTGGGGAGGGGCAAAGGTTTTTCCATGTATGGGCAGAGGGTTTACATGGCCGAAGTGGTGGGCAGTTAGAAAGATTACTAAATTGTACCCCATATTCTCTATTTTCCTTTTATTTTATGGCAGTAGAAGTAGAAGTTTTTGCTAGGCACTTGATTGCTCATCTAAGACTCCACTTCCCAGATTCCCCAGCAGCTAGATGGGGCCATGTATCCAGGCCAATGGGATATTTGTGGAAGTGATGCATATAATTCTCTGGTTGTATTGTTAAAACAAAGTTTACTTGTGTTCATTCTAGTTTAATCTTCAATTCTGAGATGAAATTTTATTTCAAATTCTCTCTTGAGTGCTCTCACCTTATTTCTAAGTCTTTCCATTTTGATTTATGTTGTTATTTCCTATCTTATATGATCTCATTTTCTTTTAGCTTATTTTGGTATAGTACATTACATTTTGAAATCTTCTTTGTGGCCACTTCCTTCTGGCTCATGTTCATTATCTGTAGGGATGTTACTTTGCTCCTTATCCTCTCTTTTTAAAGTAATAACACTGTATGGGATTTGGCCTTGATAATTTTCTATTGCTTATTTCTATGTGGAGTTAGGTTACCTGAACTTTATGAAGGAGGCTGGCCAGGACTTCCTGTACCAGCTGAATAGAAGTAGTGACTGTGGGTTTTCTTGTCTTATTCTAGAATTTTAAGGGTAAAAATTTAATATTTCTCCATTAAGTATGATTTTTTAAAAAGGATTCTGGTAAATATCTTTTACCAGGTTTAGGTAGTTCCATTCTGTTTATTTATTTTTTAACATCTTTATTGGAGTATAATTGCTTTACAATATTGTGTTAGTTTCTGCTGAGTAACAAAGTGAATCAACTTCGTGTATACTTATATCCCCATATCTCCTCCTTCTTGCGTCTCCCTCTCACCCTCCCTATCCCACCCCTCTAGGTGGTCACAAAGCACTGAGCTGATCTCCCTGTGCTATGTGGCTGCTTCCCACTAGCTATCTACTTTACGTTTGGTAATGTATATATGTCAATGCCACTCTCTCACTTCATCCCAGCTTATCCTTTCCCCTCCCCTTGTCCTCAAGTCCATTCTCTACATCTGCATCTTTATTCTTGTCCTGCCCCTAGGTTCTTCAGAACCATTAAAAAAAGTTTTTTTAGATTCCATATATATGTGTTAGCATACAGTATTTGTTTTTCTCTTGCTGACTTATTTCACCCTGTAGGACAGACTCTAGGTCCATCCACCTCACTACAAATAACTCAATTTCGTTTCTTTTTATGGCTGAGTAATATTTCATTGTATATATATGCCACATCTTCTTTATCCATTCATCTGTCGATGGACACTTAGGTTGCTTCCATGTCCTGGCTATTGTAAATAGAGCTGCAATGAACATTGTGGTACATGATTCTTTTTGAATTAAGGTTTTCTCAGGGTATATGCTCAGTAGTGGGATTGCTGGGTCGTATGGTAGTTCTATTTTTAGATATTTAAGGAACCTCCATACTGTTCTCCATAGTGGCTGTATCAATTTACATTCCCACCAACAGTGCAAGAGGGTTCCCTTTTCTCCACACCCTCTCCACCATTTATTGTTAGTAGATTTTTTTGATGATGGCCATTCTGACCAGTGTGAGGTGATACCTCATCACAGTTTTGATTTGCATTTCTCTAATGATTAGTGATGTTGTGTATCCTTTCATGTGTTTGTTGGCAATCTGTATATCTTCTTTGTAGAATTGTCTATTGAGGTCTTCTGCCCATTTTTGGATTGGGTTGTTTTTTTTTTTGATATTGAGCAGCATTCCTATACACTAACAACGAAAAATCTGAAAGAGAAGTTAAGAAAACACTCTCATTTACTATTGCAACAAAAAGAATAAAATACCCAGGAATAAACCTACCTAAGGAGACAAAAGACCTGTATGCAAAAAACTATAAGACACTGATGAAAGAAATTAAAGATGTTACAAACAGGTGGAGAGATAAACATGTTCTTGGGTTGGAAGAATCAACATTCTGTTTTTAGATAACTAAGAATTTTTATTTTTAATGGGTGTAAATTAAATTTTTTAAAATTTGAGATAATCTTATGCATTTATAAAATTTAGTAATGTGGTGAATATTTAATACGTTTTAATGTTTAACCATTTCTGAATTCTGGAGGTAAATCTAACTAGGGTATGATGTATTGTTGTTTTAAATACATTGCTGGATACAGTTTGTAGAATTGAATTTTTATATCTATGTTTATGAGAAATATTGATCTGTGTTATTTCTTTCTCATTTCATTCTTCTTTGACTTGGGCATCAAGGATTTTCTAACCTCATAAAATGAATTGGGGCATGTTCTCTTCTTATTTTCTGGAACAGTTTGCATGAGATTGGAATGATCTGTCCCTTGAATGCTTTGAAGAAACTGCCTATAAAACCATCAGAGACTATTCTCTAATGGGTAGATTTTTAAACTTTTGACTACATTTTTCAAACGGTTATCAAATTATTTAGCTTTTCTATTTCTTCTTGAGTCAGTTTTGGATAGATATAAAATGAGAATGTCACCCATTTCATCTAAATTTTCATCTATGTTTAGCAACAAAAAGTTGTTCATAGTTGTTTATAGTTTAAATTTCTGTTTTTTCTATCATTATGCACCTTTTTTCATTTTTAACATTAAGTTGTGCCTTTTTCTTATATATTGTATATGTATTTAATTCCTTAATTTTATTATATCATTCCTTCTGCTTTCTTCAGATTTATTCTATTATTCTTTTCCTCTTGTCTAATGTTGGCTGATTAACTCAACAATTTTCAACCTTTCTATATGTGGAATCTAAGAAATACAACAAACTAGTGAATATAACAAAAAAGAAACAGACTCACAGATACAGAGAAAAAATTAGTGGTTACCAGTGGGGAGAGGAAAGGGAGGAGGGGCAATATAGGGGCAGGGGATTAAAAGGTACAAAACTATTATGTGTATTAAATAAACTATAAGGATATATTGTACAACATGGAATATAGCCAATATTTTATAATAACTACAAATGAGGCATAAACTTTAAAAATTGTGAAACACTGTATTGTACACCTGTAACTTATATAATATTGTACATCAACTATACTTAAACTAAAAAAACCCAATTTTCAGCCGTTCCTCTGTTCTAGTATTATCATTTATGGTTATATATCAATCTTATGCCATGTTTCCTAGAAGTAGAGCCTAAGATAGGGATTCTTGTGTACACGATTTATTGAGAGCGGGCTCTAAGAATAACAGAGCTGAGGGAAGCTGGATAAAGTAGAGGAATGAGCTAAGCAAGGATGTGGGCTCAGCTGGTCTACTTGGGCCTGATATATGGGGAGCTCTAGAGCATGCCTGGCCATAGAACCATTCCCACCTTGAGGCAAGTGGGCTGGACATTTGTACTCCTATTTGAGTCAGTGATTGGCTACAGACTGCTGGTGGGAGTGGTAGATGGGGGCATAATCTTCCAGGTGAGATAGATCCCATGAACTGAGTGAGGGCAATTCACTGGATAAGGGGCAGACCTGAGCTGCTAGCAGGATACTCATAGACACTGGAGATGGGTACATTGACCTGTTAAAGGGGCACCAACAGCAGCTACTACATCCAATAATATATAGGTAACATTTTTATTATTTCATATTTGTACTACTATATGATTTTATTCTAAATTTATTTTATCTATAACTGATTTAGAAATGAGTTGAAAATAATTTATAAATGTGGTTTTTAGTTATCTCTTTGTCATATTTATAAATTAATTGCTTTATATTAAGAGAACATTTATGATACTCATTCTTTGCCATTAGTTTTGAAATGCTTTATTCTGTGGTCAATTTTTTTGTAAATATTGTATATGTGCTTCAGAAGAATGGTGCTTTTTTACCTCTTGTTGTGTTCTAGGTTCTACATATGCCTTAGATCAAGCTTACTAATACTATTGTTCAAATCATCTATATTCCTTAAAAATGTTTATTTTTTTCTCAATTATTGAAAGAAGTTTGTTAAAAATTTACCTTAAGATGATTGATTTGTCAATTTCTTCTTATAATGCTATCAAATTTTGTTTCATCATATTGCATCAATTCTAAGATGTACATATTTTTTTCACATTTTAACATTTCTGTTATTGGGATACATTTCACAATTGAAGGTAAATTGTGATCGCTTTTGGCCAGGTGGAAGTCATGATGAAGTTGTCATTGCCTGAGCATGGATGAACTTGGGCATCGTTATTCCTATTGCCATCATTTCACTTGAGTGATGTGCATGTTGGCACATCATGTGTGGGAGTTAATGTCCATTTTACATTGCCTAACAATATTATATTAACTCAGCATTGAAATAAAAAGTTGTGTACATTCTATGTGCAGAAAGAGAGCAGCAGGCAAAAGCAGCTAAATGATGTTGAAGCAATTATCATTCTTTTTTTTTTTTGTAAAACAACAACCAGAGATTTTATGAAATAAAATGAAGATATCCATAAGCAGATGAAGCTGTGTTATGACTAAAAAGCTTGCCTGTCACTCACCAAGCAATGTAATGAAAGGCAGGAGAAATTCCCAAACCCCTCAAATTGGATGAAAGACGTTTCAAAACAGTGAGAAGCTGGTATGACTGACGTGTCATGTGAAAATTATTGCTAAAGCTTTGAAAATGAGTTTCCAGAAGCTTTCTGCTTTGAACAGAAGCTGTTTAATTTCTTGTTATGTGATTCAGTTGGGAAAAAAGATGAAACTATGATTTTAGGCAAATAGAGGATGACAAAATCACACATTCTTTAAATACCTCAAAACTGTATTGTCAGTTCTAAAAGCACTAAAGAAATTAATGTCATAAGCATAGGTTACCAAAACAAGGAAATCACTGTGATGTTATGTGTAGCTGCTGCTAACCAAAAGATGCCAATATACTTAGTATGAATAAGGTGTTTGGATATGTAAATTTCCAAAATAGAATATTTCAGAGAGTAAAAGAGTTATGGATTCCTCTTTAAGGATAGCAAGGACTGTCCCAAGTAAACTGGGTCACCCTAATTTTAAATTATAAAGCAATTTCTGAGGATATTTTCTCCAAAGATGCATAAAATAATGGAAGGATGCTGGCTGGGCCAATGGAGGACAAGCTAAAAGCCATCTAGAATAGATATAGAGGAGCCGTGGGGAACCAATCCACTTAGTACTTTAGTCTTGATGCATTTTGTGGGCATTTATTTGAACAGTGATATAATAAGCTTAAGAGATGAAAACAATGAAAATATAGATGAGAGGGCCTGAGACTGAGAGAACACAGTGAGAAGTTCTAATATATATTTAATCAGAGTTCCTGAAGTTGAAGACCAAGATAGAAGATGGGAACAGAGGCAATATTTGAAGAGACAATAGCTGAAAAATTTCTGAAACTACTGAAAGATACCTATCCACAGATTTAAGAAGCTTAGTTCCAAACAGTCTACATAAAAAGAAATCTTCACTTAGATACATCATAGTGATGCTACAGAGAACCAAAGACACAGAGAAAAATCTTAAGAGCAGCCAGAGAGAAAAAAAAAGAGAAAGATTACTTTTAGTTAGCTGGCAATAAAAGTGAGAAGAAAGTGGAATGATATTTTCAATGTGTTGGGGAAAAAAACCCCATAGAAATCTATACCCAGCTAAAACATCTTTCAAGAAAGATGAAACAAAGTCATTTCCATAAAATAGGACATCTAAATTATGAGTTTATCCCCAGCAGAACTTTACTAAAGATTGTTCAGTCAGTACTTTAGGTAGAAGGAAAACGAACTCAGATGAAAGGGTTGAGATGCAAAAAACAGATGAAGAGAAAAAAAGTAAATGTGCTCATGTGTTTTTCCATTGTATTCACTTTCCAATATCATACGCACTCTCTTGTTATGGCTTCCCCACTTGCCCAATTCTTAGGAGCTTCTGAAATGGAAAATAAAACCACTGCTACCAAATGCGTTTAGGGGGTTGAGAGAAAGTCATTTCAAGGCCAGAGTATTTGCTGTCATCAGAAAGATTATGACTACCTTTATTTTGAAATTTGTGATGGAAACCAGAGAGAGAAAAATATGGCTTAAAGGAAATATTATGGAATCATTTCAAGGCTTTTTTACTGTTTAAAAACTGAAATCTAGGGGCTTCCCTGGTGGCACAGTGGTTGAGAGTCCGCCTGCCATGCAGGGGACATGGGTTCGTGCCCCGGTCCGGGAAGATCCCACATGCTGCGGAGCGGCTGGGCCCGTGGGCCATGGCCGCTGAGCCTGCATGTCCGGAGCCTGTGCTCCACAACGGAAGAGGCCACAGAAGTGAGAGGCCCACGTATTGCAAAAAAAAAAAAAAGAAATCTAAAAGGAGCTCTCAATTCAATGATAAAACAAACAACCCAATAAAAAATGGGCAAAGGATTTGAACAGACACTTCACAAAAGAAAATGTAGAGATGATAAAAATGCACATTAGAACTCTGAAAGTTTGAGAAGCTCTGAACTAGAGTGAAGGAACTTGAGGGCACTGGGGATGATCTGCATCTTGTAGGTGAGAACGGCTACCGTTCTCTGCGGCAGAAGTTCCTAGTGCTGTGAGCTCTGGAGTGTCTTCTCTCTTAACTAGTGACAGATCTATAAACAAATCCTGGGAATTGCCAAGAACAGAATGCTGTTTAAAGGAGCTCTGTTCTTTCTGATGAAAGATTATTTCACAAGGCAAACACATCCTTCAAATGTACTTTTTATTTTTCTGAGTCTGAATTTGAATGTTTTGTGTATCTTGATCTTTGCTCCTGCCACAGTGTTTTGAAAGGACCCTGGACTCTCCTTTCTCTCCCCAGGTCATGTCTTCCAGGGTTGTCACAGGGACCTGCTCCACTTTTCCACATGGCTCAATTCCAGCTTTCAAGTCTGTGGGGAAACAATGATGAACTGGCCATTCTCCTATGCGTGAGGCCTTTTCCTTCTCCACTAAATAAAGACAAGGATGAGTCAGTCTCTGCCAACCTCCAGGATCTCCCAGTCCTCCCAGTGACTCAGAGGATGGTCTGTTTAAGGGGTAAGTGCTCCTTCCAGGAAGTTGGTAGCCCCAGCCTCCGCCTACCTGAGTCACAAGCCCTGGGTGCTCCTATTAAGACACAGAGACCCGGAAAGGCAGGCCAAGAAAGATCAGGGATAAGTGGACAAGGAAAGAGGATAGGAGATGAAAGGCTAAAATGCAGGAGGCTAAATTTGTTCATTTTCTGGTGGCCCTGGGTGGACCAAAAAAGGGCTCAGGGTCCCTATTTGAAAATGGGAGAAATTGAGTATCCTACAATATTAATAGACTCAGAAGTGGCCCAAAAGTAGAGAGATGTGTCCTCCAGGAATATATCTGGCTGGAGACAGACACACTTTGGAACTTTTCTGTGCAAAAGAGAGGCAGCCCTGTAGGTGGTTTATCCTCGAGGATTTCTAGGACAAGCTATAGCCTGATCAGGGCCTGCAGGATGGTGGGGAGGCCTGCATGGGAGGAGGGGCAGGAGGTCAGATGTGGGGAGGCAGGCCTGAGGCAAGGGAGCTTGGCAAGTAGGGGAACCTCTGGGGGCACAGAGAAGCTGGTGGAAACACAGCAGCCCAAGACTTTGGTTTTGGTACTGCCTATGATGCTGGCTCTGGTTTTCTTCTCCCTGTCTCCTTCACTGCTTCTCTGTCCATCTTTGTTTTTCTGTATCCATTCCTCCCCTCTCTCCTACAACACAGTGAGTAGTGAAGGTTCCCCTCCCCATGGGTTGAGTGTTTTCTTTCCTCTTTAGATGGTGACTGGCATCTGCTTATGGAAGCAGCAATCAACCCATCCTGTTTACTTGTCACTGACAGTGCGTTGTGGTCAACAACGCTGTCTGCCACAGCTTCCCAGGGTGGGGTGGGGGCCAGGATGCTGACACACACAGGCACACACACTCAGCCATGACCAGGTCAGTCTGCCCCACCAGAGCTATGAGGTCCTGGGCTGTCCCACTCTGATGTCTGGGATGTTGTGGGACAGTCACCTGGACTGAGCTTGGCACAGACTCAGGGCTCAGAAAATATCTCCTGATGAAGCTGAGTGCACAATGCACAGCTCTTCAGAGGGTGGGGGAGGTCTCAGAAGCCAGAAGGGCAGCACCCAGAGGGGATAATGTTAAATGTTAGAAGGCATCTTGCTTAGAGCTCCCACTTCTATATGAGGGCATTAGGACCAGAGACAGAAGAGAGCTTGGAGAATGGTTCACCCTTAACCACACCCCTTCTCTGCTCTGCCTCTCTTGACTAGTTCATGTGATTGAGACACACATCTTTGTTTTTCTTGGTTTCCCCAAATCCTGTGCAGTGGCTACTATACAGGGTTAGGCTGGAGATTGACAAGGTTTCTAGGGGTTGGTGGTACGAGTGGGGAAAGGGCGGGAGTAAGGCTAGATGTGTGGGGGACAGATGGTGGTGGAGGCATGGAGGAATCGAGGCCAAGAAGATGGTGCTCTGCTTTCAAGGTGATTGCCTACACCCCAACTGCTAAGCTCTGAGCACAAGAGCCCAAGTAGACAAAGATGGTCAAACAAACAAACAAAAAATCCAAGGAACAAATAAAACCCACATAAGCTTAGAGTCTAGGTAGATGCCCTTTGATGCTTTGCAGAATTCCTGAGGTCATCTGGAGCTCTCCAGGGTCTACGTCCTGGCCTGATTGCATCCAACTATGACAGTGAAGAACCAGACAGACATGGGTTCAGGGGCACAACTCCATCACTCATTACTGTGTGACTGGGGCCCATGCTTCCACTAAGAAATGACTCATTGTCTAAAATTCAGATTGAACTGGGTGTCCTAAATTTTTATTTACTAAAACTGGCAACCCTTCCAAACCCTCCAAAAGTCAGCCCCCACCTCCAAACCGAGGCCATCGGTAGCAGACCCTGAATTACTTTGAAGTCTGGCATTTCATCTAAAAAACTACATAAAATTTAAGTTCATCTCCATGTTTCTATCCTTGTTTTGATATAAAACAGGTATTAAACTATTGGGTTAGAAAGCAAACATATTTCACTTATTTATACCTGGTTGTGGAGTTGTCAAGGCCTTCCCATCTCAATGGCCAACTTTCCAGGTGGACAGAAGGAGGCCCTGGGCTGCACGCGGGGCCCTGGGATTCTCTGCACCAGGTACCAGTGAACTAGGAAAGGAAGAGCAGGAGGGTGGGACTTTCACAAGGTCATGTTTGTTCAATTTAAAGGACTTCATTTTTGTCTTCTTATTTTACCTTTTTGATTGGTGTTTAATTGTCTCTTCTTTCACAAATGGGAATCATTTTAGTTAAAAAAATATTAAATTCCCTTACTTGGTAAAGTAAAGCGTAGGCAGGCAAGCAGAGCCAGCGCCTCCAGAAAATCAGGGAAGAGGCAAGAGGGCAGAAATCCCCTGAAAACAGCAGAGGGTGTTTGCAGAGCAGTGGCTACACATTGGAATAATCAGGATGCCCAAGTGGTACCCCAGACCCCCAGCATCAGAACCTTTAGGGGTGGGACCCAGGTGTCAGTGCTTTTTAAAGCTTCCTAGGTTATTTCATTATTCAGCTAAGGTTGATACATTTGCTTTGGAGCTTTCCTACTTAAAGTCTGGCCTGAGGATCAAAGGCATCAACTTCACCTGGGAGCTGGTTAGAAATGCAGAATCTCAGACCCCACCCCAGACCTGCTGAATCAGAAACATGCATTTAACAGAGTCCCCCAGTGCTTTGTATGCAGTCTGAGAGAACCTGCTTTAGTGGATCTGTCAGGAGCCTCATCTTTTTTTTTTAATTTTTAAATTTTTTAAATTAAAAATATCTTTATTGGAGTATAATTGCTTCACAATGGTGTATTAGTCTGTGCTTTATAACAAAGTGAATCAGCTATACATATACATTTATCCCCATATCTCCTCCCTCTTGCGTCTCCCTCCCACCCTTCCTAACCCACCCCTCTAGGTGGTCACAAAGCACCGAGCTGATTTCCCCGTGCTATGCGGCTGCTTCCCACTAGCTATCTATTTTACATTTGGTAGTGTATATGTGTCCATGCCACTCTCTCACTTCGTCCCAGCTTACCCTTCCCCCTCCCCGTGTCCTCAAGTACATTCTCTATGTCTGTGTCTTTATTCCTGTCCTACCTCTAGGATCTTCAGAACCAATTTTTTGTTTTTAGATTCCATATATATGTGTTAGCATACGGTATTTGTTTTTCTCTTGCTGACTTACTTCACTCTGTATGACAGACTCTAGGCCCAGCCCACCTCATTACAAATAACTCAATTTCATTTCTTTTTATGGCTGAGTAATATTTCATTGTATATATGTGCCACATCTTCTTTATCCATTAATCCGTCGATGGACACTTAGGTTGCTTCCATGTCCTGGCTATTGTAAATAGAGCTGCAATGAACATTGTGGTACATGATTCTTTTTGAATTAAGGTTTTCTCAGGGTATATGCCCAGTAGTGGGATTGCTGGGTCGTATGGTAGTTCTATTTTTAGTTTTTTAAGGAACCTCCATACTGTTCTCCATAGTGGCTGTATCAATTGACATTCCCACCAACAGTGCAAGAGGATTCCATTTTCTCCACACCCTCTCCAGCATTTACTGTTTGTAGATTTTTTGATGATGGTCATTCTGACCAGTGTGAGGTGATACCTCATTGCAGTTTTGATTTGCATTTCTCTAATGATTAGTGATGTTGAGTATTCTTTCATGTGTTTGTTGGCAATCTGTATATCTTCTTTGTAGAAATATCTGTTTAGGTCTTCTGCCCATTTTTGTATTGGGTTGTTTGTTTTTTTGATATTGAGCTGCATGAGCTGCTTGGAAATTTTGGAAATTAATCCTTTGTCAGTTGCTTCATTTGCAAATATTTTCTCCCATTCTGAGAGTTGTCTTTTCGTCTTGTTTATGTTTTCCTTTGCTGTGCAAAAGCTTTTAAGTTTCATTAGGTCCCATTTGTTTATTTTTGTTTTTATTTCCATTTCTCTAGGAGGTGGGTCAAAAAGGATCTTGCTGTGATTTATGTCATAGAGTGTTCTGCCTATGTTTTCCTCTAAGAGTTTTATAGTGTCTGGCCTTACATTTAGGTCTTTAATCCATTTTGAGTTTATTTTTGTGTATGGTGTTAGGGAGTGTTCTAATTTCATTCTTTTACATGTAGCTGTCCAGTTTTCCCAGCACCACTTATTGAAGAGGCTGTCTTTTCTCCACTGTATATTCTTGCCTCCTTTATCAAAGATAAGTTGACCATATGTGCGTGGGTTTATCTCTGGGCTTTCTATCATGTCCCATTGACCTATATTTGTTTTATTTTTATTATTATTTTTTTTTTGCGGTACGCGGGCCTCTCACTGTTGTGGCCTCTCCCGTTGCGGAGCACAGGCTCCAGATGTGCAGGCTCAGTGGCCATGGCTCACGGGCCTAGCTGCTCTATGGCATGTGGGATCTTCCTGGACCAGGGCATGAACCCGTGTCCCCTACATCAGCAGGCGGACTCTCAACCACTGCGCCACCAGGGAAGCTCTTTAATCCATTTTGAGTTTATTTTTGTGTATGGTGTTAGGGAGTGTTCTAATTTCATTCTTTTACATGTAGCTGTCCAGTTTTCCCAGCACCACTTATTGAAGAGGCTGTCTCTTCTCCATTGTATATTCTTGCCTCCTTTATAAAAAATAAGGTGACCATATGTGTGTGAGTTTATCTCTGGGCTTTCTATCCTGTTCCATTGATCTATATTTCTGTTTTTGTGCCAGTACGATACTGTCTTGATTCCTGTAGCTTTGTAAAGTCTGTCTTGATTCCTGTAGCTTTGTATAGTCTGAAGTCAGGAAGCCTGATTCCTCCAGCTCTGTTTTTATTTCTCAAGATTGCTTTCAGGAGACTCATCTTGATGGGGTGATCTTAGCTGCAGCTGGCCTCCTTTAGTGGGACTCTGAAGGCCACAGGTGCTGGTCCCTCCATTAGAGTCTGCTCAGTATCTCCCGCTGCTGGGTGTACAAAGCTGAAGACTTACAGCAATGGAGCTTGTATCCTTTGGCTGTGTCTGTTAGTGTATTTTCATTAGTGCATCATTATTCCATCAGAATAAATGTACAGTGACCAAGGATGTTGGCTGAAGATCAGGGAATCCTGTCCTGGAGGAGAAACCTAAGGACACCAGTCAGGATGTGTGGCGAGGACAAGATAAAGTATACAGTTTGGCCTTGACTTCAGATGCAATATTCATATACTGCATGCCTGGTTTTGAGCCAAGTACTCTCTTGTTTTCTAACTCTTTCTTCAATCAGATGGAATTGACATAACTTGTAAAAGCCTGGGAGTGGGGAACGATGATACTCTTTATTTGTCCTTCTATATCAGCAGCTATTGCCACAACAGTGCTGTGCAAAAACCATGAAACCTCGGTGGCATAAAACAACTCGTATTTATTTCTCATGTGTATGTGGGTTGACTGAGATGACTGTTGATCTCATGTATCTATAAGTTGGCTGGGTGCTGGCTTATCTAGGCTTGCATCAGACAGGCGCTTCAAGATAAATGGCCTTAGGGAGTTTGGCTCTAAGTGCTGGGTTGAGCTCTGGTCTGCTTCTTGTGTCTTCATTCTTTGGCCCCAGACTGAAGGGCAGTAGTTATCCAGGGGAGCATTTCTAATGGAGATGGTGAAAGCATAAGAAGGAAGTAGAAACATGCAGGAACCCTTAGGACTGAGGCTCACAACTGACACACTACCACTTCTACCCCATTTCATTGACCAGACAAAGTCATACGGTCAAGCCCAATATCAGTGGGTGGGGAAATATACTCCACCTCCCTGAGTCCATGGCAATAATATGGGAGCACTATACTACACAGGGAAATGAAGAATTATGGCCCATATGTCAACTCACTGCATCCTCCAACCAGAAACTATACTGCCTTGGGAAAGACCCAAGGGGTCTAGACCCATCCCTTCTAGAACTTTATAAACTCCCCCATGGAAGAGGCTGCTGGCTCTTCACCAAAAATCACTTTCCTACACTTCCTGGGCTCCCAGCTAGAACACATTTCCCGGCCTTCCTTGTATTTAGGTGTGACTATGTGACTTGTTTTGGCTAATGGTATGTGAGTTAAAGTAATGTCATTTTTCAAGCTAAGGCTTTCCTCTGCTGCTGGCATTGTGCAGATGACTATAAGGCTCTAATGGTTGCTGAAGGCATAAGTTGAAATGAGCCTAGATCCCTGAATCACTATGTGGAGGAAGGCCGTTATGAAATGGGAACACTTCTTTATCATGTGGGTAAGATATACATTTCTATTATGTTTGAACCACTGTATTTTTGGGTCTCCTTGCTAGAGCAGGCAGCATTATTGTTACTAATACACTGTTCTCATAACACAGGGAGACCCAACTCCCTATGATGGTGGGTGTGGAAGTACTTTGTAAACTGTGAAGTTCTCCACACACGTGAAGTCTGACTATGATTAACGCTTTACTAATGTTTCAACTCAAAATGCAGTGTAAGTCAGCTGTACTGACGTGGCAGAGACTGATGTTAATAATTACTGATATCTAGAGGGGGCCTGATGGTTTAGACATCAGTTTTCACATCCTTTATTCTTTTAAATTTTCACCACAACCCTGAGAGACAGGCTTTTATCACTACCCCCATTTAAAGGATGAGAAAAGGGAATCTGGCAAACTTGCTAAAGGCCTCACAGCTGGTCAGGTGCCTGAGCCTGACCTTCCTCTTGTCATTCTGGAGAAAACAATGAGGAGCTGTCTTAACTCCAGGCCACTTTGCACCAATCAGGCTCCAAAGTCTCCCTTGGGGGGACAGGAAAACAGGTTATACCCAAGGCTGATGCTGGTGGCTTGATGTGTAAGGAGGATTTAAAGTTCCAGGCCCTAGTTAAAAATGCCTACCCAAGGAATCTGTTCTTGAAGATAAGAGAGAGGTATTTCTTGGGGCTTCTGCTTTGTGGTAGATTATCTGCAAAGATGGTTCCTAAGGATTCCTTCTATTCCTGTATGCACATTTGTTATGGGTTGAATTATGTCCCTCCCAATAGACATCTTGGATATGTTGGAGATATATTGGAGTCCTAATCCACAGGACCTCAGAATGCGACCTTATTTGGAGATAGTGTCTTTACAGAGGTATCAAGTTAAAATGAAGTCATCAGGGTGGGCGCTAGTCCATTGGTGTCTTTATAAGGGGGAATTTGGGCACAGAGGTAGGCATAGGCACACTGGGAGAACTCACATGAAGATAAAGGAATGAAGGCAGAGACTGGGGTGTTGCATCTACAAGCCCAGGAACACCAAACCATCAGAAGCTAGGAGAGAGGAATGGAACAGATCCTCTTTCTCTCATAAAAGGAATCAACCCTCCCTGACACCTTGGTCTCAGACTTCCAACCTCCACAAGTATGAGACAATACATTGATTAAGACACCCAGTTTGTGGGACTTTGTTGCAGCAGCCCTAGTAAACTAATATAGCACCCCACTTCCTCCCATCAAGAGGTAGAGTCAGTTTATCCTTCCCTTGAATCTGAGCTGGCTTTGTGACTTTCTTTAGCTAATAGAATGTGACAGAAATAATGAACTGGCAGTTCTAGGCCTAGGTCTTAAGATGCCTGGCAGCTTCCATTTTCACCCTCTGGGAAGCCAGGCTGCCATGTTGTTAGTATATTTTGTTGGAGAGGTCACATGGAAAGAGAAGCCATTTGGATTGTTTCAGCTCCAGACAAGCTTCCAGTTGATATTCCTAGTCAACACTGAATGCAGCAGAAGAACAATCTAGCTGGGCCCAGTACACCCAAAGAATTGTAAGGAAGAAATCATTGTTCTTTTAAGCCACTAAGTTTTGGGGGTCGTTTGTTACACAGCAATAGACAACTGAAACGTGTGCCTTCATTTTTTTGGCAGGTACTCCAGCACCTCTGCCACTGTTGTTCCTAAAGCCAGGTGCCACCAGTACTATTCTCCTACTGAATGGATTCTGGGTGATGCCTGTCTCCAGACATTGCTCACTTCCATATGAAAATTTGCAATAGTGCATCTGGTTGGCAGGAGTTGGATGATGCCAGGAGACTGGGAAAGAGGGT
>NW_006799694.1:65829-68459 GCF_000442215.2 Lipotes vexillifer
AAGAGTGTTTTTGGCTTTGAAAGTAGGTGGTGCAGGAAAGCTTCTCAAACATAGAAGAATGTTCAGAAGGTAGTGGGCACCCCTGAAACATAATGAAGGTCTTCAATAATGGCTAATATATTTTTGTGAACCTACTGTGTGCTTGGCACACAGTTTGGGGTCCATTCATCTTCTAATGGTAAACCCTGACTTCACCCTTCCTCACTCTCCATCCCTGTGGTTTAGATGGGATCAACCCCAGGGTTGGGCTTGTGATTCAGGCCCTAACAATGACATGTGACCCAGTCAGAGCCAACTTGGTGTAACCTTTGCTTTTTGCTGGGACAGCTGAAAGAAATGAGGACTTGGGCTGTGAGGATGGAGCCATCCTGCTGCTGCAAAGAATAGAGATGAGAGATGAGAAGAGGAAGACCAATTCTTGATATTTTTTGAGCTTCTTGGCACTGGATCAGTCATACCATTGAAGTCTTCTGTTATGTGAGCCTGTACATTTCCTATTTGCTTACAACAAGTCAATTTAAATAGTTTCCCATCATTTGTAATTTGTCAAGTCCACCTTTTTCTTTTTTTTAAAGAGTGTAAGATTTTTTTTAATGAATTTATTTTATTTGTTTTATTTTTGGCTGTGTTGGGTCTTTTGTTACTGCACACGGGCTTTTCTCTAGCTGTGGTGAGCAGGGGCTACTCTTCATTGCGGTGTGTGGGCTTCTCATTACCGTGGCTTCTTTTGTTGTGGAGCACAGGGTCTAGGTGTGCGAGCTTCAGTAGTTGCGGCTCATGGGCTCTAGAGCGCAGGCTTGGTAGTTGTGGCACATGGGCTTAGTTGCTCCGTGGCATGTGGGATCTTCCAGGACCAGGGCTCGAACCCATGTCCCCTGCATGGGCAGGCGGATTCTTAACCACTGCACCACCAGGGAAGCCCTGTCAAGTCCATCTTAATCTTGTTTAATACAAGTCTTTGGAGTAGAGACCATTTTACGGATGAGAAAACTGAAACACAGATTAACTTCCTCAAGGCCACATGGAGGCAGAATCCAAACCCAAGAAAGCTAATCCTGAGAGGCCACTTATAAACATTCTGCTCTCCTTGGTGACAGGGAAGGATTCACAAAGGAGGGTGTGACATTTAACCTGACATTTAACTCCAAGGGGACACAGGGGGTTGTTAGGAGCAGGGAGAAAGGCTTCTAGGTGGAGGGAATAGCTTGGGCAATGACAAGGACTCTGCGCTAAGAAGAAACCTCACCTGAAATTCACCTTGTCCCTGGCCTGCAGTCTGTACTCAAGATGTGTCCCTCTTTCAGGGGAGCATCAAACTCCATTTCTGCAGGAACACCTCTGTCTTCCTGGCCTCTGGACCCATGTGGACCTATGCTCTGCACTGGGGCCTGGTGGGTTCCCTGTGGGGTCCAGGTTAGGTGGGGCACCCTCCTCAGCCTGAAAGACAGTTCAGGCAGGGACTCAGCTTCCACAGAAGGCTTGCCCCCATTGGACTATCAGCCCCAGGAGGCCCTAGAGATGCTCACAGGTTAAACAGAATGAAATTGTCAGAGACCACTGCCCCCTACTTCCCCTTAAAGTAGAACAATGAAAGACTACTGGGGAGCAGAATCTCAAATAGAAAAAGAATAAACAAATAACCTCCAAATCTTTGATTTTTTTTAAGGAAAAAAATGACCCTCATACTTACAGTTGCTTCGGGTTTTATTAAATTCAGGACGAGGCAGTAGGTACCAGTGAAAGATATTTCTTACAGAGGCCACCTCTGCTCAAGGTCGTGGCTGTGAAGGGACAGGCTCCAGCGATTTGAATGCCCCCTTTCCCCTTGCAGTTGAAGGTTCGAGGAGGTATGGGAGGGGGTGGTGGTGGCTGGATGCGGCAGTAGTGTTGCAGAGAAAATGAGGTTGGAGGTGGCCCCTTGGGGACGAGCCCTCCGACCACAACTGAGATCCAGTGGAGGGTCTGCCGGAGTGAAGGCAGCTCCGGGAGGAGAGAGAGGCGCCCATTCCTTTCAACAGGAGGGTTTCGAGTTCTGCGGGTAAACTGAGGCATGCATCCTTGCTCTGCTCGTCGCCTGGCAGGCAGCTTCGGCTCCTCGTTACGCCCAAGCACAGGGCGCGCAAGGCTGGGCTGCCTGCTTTTCTTTTGGAGACAGGTGGGGACGTTCGGCGCCCAGCTTGAGGAGGGGGCCGTGGAACCCAGGTGGGGAGCGCTGGGCCCGGGTCCCTCCGCAAGGAGAGTCCCCGAGGCTCTCTGCCAACGTGGCCTCCAGCCACCCCACCCACGGCGGGCGGGTCGGGGGAGGAGCTCGGCGCGTCCCCGCCCCGAGGCGGAGAGGGGGCCGGGCCTGAACAGATTGGGAGGGGTGGGCCGGGGACGCTAGGCGGAGCGGGGCCCCACACAGGCCGCAGCGGCTGGCTCTGGCCCCTACGGTCCCGGCGGCGGCTGGAGAAGGAAGCCAGGCGGCTGAAGAGAAGGGGAGGCGGAGGAGGCCGAGGTGGAGAGCCGCTCGTCGCAAACTCACTTCCCCGGCTCAGCAGGGAAAGGTACCACGCGCGCCTGCTCCCGGCTCCCCGATCCCCGGTCGCCGGCCCCGCTCGAGTGCAGGCTGGGGCTGCGTTCGCCGCGGG
>NW_006799694.1:68557-73899 GCF_000442215.2 Lipotes vexillifer
CCGCCGCGGCCCCGAGGGCTCGGCTGGCCCGAGGCTCCGGCAGCCGGAGCGGCGCTCGGGCGGGAGGGCCAGGGTGCCTGGCATTCCCGGAGGCCGGCGAGGGCGGTGGGCGCCGCGCCCCTTCGCTCGCGTCGTGGGAGGCGGCGGTCAGGCAGGGTGGCGGTGGTCCCGAGGCGGGGGGCTGTGGGAGGGTGGAAGGCAGGCAGGACCCTAGGGCTGCGTGCAGCTGGGGAGCATCGGCGGCGCCCGGCGGGCGCGCTCCGTGGGCGCAGACAAAGCCGGGCGCTGACGCCCCGCGACGGCTTGGGCCGCCCAGAGCAGGGGCACAGGGGAGGGAAGAGGAGTCGCCGGGGCGACGGCTGGGACACGGGGAGGGGCTGGGCCGCCCTCCCAAAGGGCGTACAGGTGGTCTACTCGGGGTGTCCCCTGGACAATGTGGGGAGCAGCTCTCTCCGAAGAGCCAGCTAGGGGCTAACGGGCTGCGCTGGGCTAGGCGAGAGCCAGGCTCGGAATGGGGTAGGGAGTGTCGAATGCTTAATTTGGGAGAGGGATTCAGAGAAGCCACTGCCCAGGGGTGGGGGCTGGGCCTCCGGTAGAGCCGGTGAGGGGTCTGGGGACCCCCTCGGAGCTTGCACCAGGAAGGGGGGTATGGCCTGATAAGAGAAGCGCCGTGGCTGGCGCCTGTGGTGAAATGTGCCCACCGGTTGGTTGAACACTCTGCCTGTGGTGGCACATCCCGTGCCAATCCGCGGAGGGGGTGGGTAACTTGTCCGTGTTTGGAGCAGGCAGCAAAACGGCAAGTGTCTAGGGGCTTACTGGAATGGGTAGGCGTGCATCTCAAAGTGTGTGTAGTGAAGGCCCCGCATCTGTGTTTTGCTTCTTTGCCCCCCTCCCCTTTCCTCTTGTTAGCTGGGCTCCTGCCACAGGCTAATGCCTAACTAGGGTTCCAAGATGGTCTGCTCCCTGTCCCCCATTCTTCAAGTTACTTCCCCTCTCTCCAGTATTAAAAGTGGCTACTTTCCCCGTGGATCATTCACAACAGTGTAAGAACATGCTTTGCCACTGCTCCCCTCCATTTTATGGCCCCCCCTTTTGCCTTCATCCCTCATTCTCCGCTAGCTAAAGACACACTTCTCCACCTCCCTTCACAGCAAAACTTCTCCAGAGAGCTGTCTGTACCTGTGGTCCTTGGGTTCTTCAGCTCACTTGACCTGGCTTTGGTCCCATCGATTCACTGAAACTACCCAAGTAAAGGTCTCCCTTGATTTACACTCCCCCACAAGTAGGTCTTCCTTGACCTTCCTTGGTCTTGATCATTCTCTCCCATATCCTTTCTTGGCTTCTCCTGGTTTTCTTCCTTACCAACCCCCTTTCCCCCCACCAAAGCCCTTCCTTACTTGTCTTTAAGGACAACTCCTTCACTCACTGTGAATGTTGGAGGATCCCTGGGCTCTGTTCTCAGCCCCCTCCTCTCCCCTGAGTCCCTTCTATTTACATACCCCTCAAGCTCTCATTTTTTCTTATAATTTTTAAAATCAAACATTCATTTACAAACACAGGTCTTAAGTGTATATCGTTTTCATTCTCATGATTTTAAGTAGCAAATTTTATCTCCAGTCCCAACCTCTCTATCCAGCCACCCATCTGATGACTTAAGGTGTCATAGGTATGAAAAAGTTAATAGGGGTGAAACAGAACCCTGACTGTGCTCCCCAAGCATGACTCTCCGCAGGCCTACCCATCTCAGTAAACGGCCTGTAACCCACCCACCATTAAAGACAGGAAACCGGGTGGCATCATCTCCTCCCGTTTCCTCCCTCTCCACATCTAGTGCTACAGCAAGTGCTTTTGGTTCTTTTTGCCAAATCTATCTCAGGCCTATTCTTCATGCTCTGACTCCACTGCTGCTGCCCTAGGCTACTGCCCCAGGCCAAGCCACCTTTTATATCTTGCCTGAATATTGTAGTAGCTTTTGCCTGCTTTCCCTAAGTCTGCAATTACCTCCTCAAATCCATTTTAACAGAGCAGCAAGAACAATTTAGAAAAATATTTAGTCTCATTCCTCTAAGACCCTCAATAGCTCCCTGTTGCACTTGGAATGAAATTTCAAAGCTTTCCCCTGGCCTTTCAGATCTTCCAAGGTCTGGTCACTGCTGACCTCTCCCAGCCTTATCCTAACACTGTCCCCTTTTCATCTTCCTGACAGTCACACCTGAATCACTTCTGCCCCTTGAACACCTAAGCTTTTTCCTGCCCTGTGTCCTTTGCCTGTGTTGTTTTCTCTGCCTGGAATGTTCTTCCAAGGTTTTCTACTGGGCTGGCTATGCTCCTTCTTATTTTTCAGGTCTCAGCTTAAATATGCCTTCCCAGTCTTGGTAGAAGCCCGTCATTCCCTGTAATTCATCGTAGCACCTGGTTTACTTTCTTCATTGTACTTATCACAGTTCATAGCCATTTGTTGCAGTTGTCTGTTTACTTTTTCTGGCTTTCTAAGGGCTGGAACCTTGACTGAATGGCCCACTGCTGAATCTAGAGCATTTAGCACAGTACCTGGCATGTAGCTGATACTCAGGAAATCTTGAGCCAGGTGGAAAGGTCAGGGCAGTGCAGGAGCCCCTTGTAAACCTCAGGTGATCCTAAGGATTTTTATTTTCTTTCCATGAAATCAGTTGTGCAAATCACTGCAAGAATCTGAGGGGGTCAGTGGGAAAAAGGGAAGGCTCAAAGGCAGGCCTGTATGCCTAGTGGGAGATTGGGTGGGTCTGGCGGGGTGTGGAGTTGATGTAGGTTGCTGTGGGTTGGGGAGGAATGATTTCCTTTGCTCTCTTTGGTGGAAATCCAGACTGGGTCAACAGAGGGGTATGTGCCTGTGTGCTTGTGTGTGATTTCTAACTCATGAGATGGGGATGGCCTGGGCAGCCAGGGCTTTACCCAGTCTCTTGGGTGACTGCTGGGTGCCTAGCCCTCAGGGCAGGGAGTTGAAGGGGAGGAAGAAGCTGGAGTTGGGGGTCTCTGTAGACCCTTGTCTTTCCACCCACAGCTCCCCTTTTTGCACAGAGGAGCCAACTGAGAATTGAGCTGTTTGGCTAGTGCTTTCAGAATGGAGGGCTAAGAACTGAGGGACCTCAGATCTGGGAGAGGGAAGCTTGGCCCTGGACAGGGGGACTGGTGATGGACCAAGGTAACATTGGGAGGTGAGCGCTGGAACTAGGGGATAGGGGTTCAGATCAGGGCTGGGCTGGCATGCCTAGGAAAGGCTTTGAGCTAGGATAGATGGAAGAAATGAGGGTATCCTGGGTGGGAGAAATCAGGCAGAGGCCAAGAGGCTAGGCCAGGGCCCTGGTATACTCACTGAGTGCCAGGCAGTGTTCTAAAGACTTTGCAAATATTAGCTCCTTTGATCCTCTTTTCTTTTTAATAAATTTATTTATTTATTTATCTTTTTATTTTTGGCTGCATTGGGTCTTTGTTGCTGCACATGGGCTTTTTCAAGTTGCAGCGAGTGGGGGCTACTCTTCATTGTAGTGGCTTCTCTTGTTGCGGAGCACAGGCTCTAGGTGCATGGGCTTCATTAGTTGTGGCACGTGGGCTCAGTAGTTGTGGCTTGTGGGCTCTAGAGCGCAGGCTCAGTAGTTATGGCACACAGGCTTAGTTGCTCCGCGGCATGTGGGATCTTCCTGGACCAGGGCTTGAACCCGTGTCCCCTGAGTTGGCAGGCGGATTCTTAACCACTGCACCACCAGGGAAGTCCTCCTTGAATCCTCTTAACATCTCTGTAAGGTACGTCTTATTCCCATTTTACAAACTGGAAGACTGAGGCACAGTCATACAGCTCAGTAGTGACAGAGCAAGGATTTGAACTTAGGCAGCCTGGCTCCAGAATAAATGCTCTAAGACACTCTACTCTGTCACTTCTTTCATGCCTCTCAGATATGAGCCAGCTGAAGTCTTCTTAACAAATGTTTTTTCATGACCTGCAGAGGTGCCTGGCCTTGGGGCTGGGGAAGTAGGAAAGACGTCACACCCTGTAAGGTAGAAGGGGTCCTCACTCAGAGGGGGCAGCTGAGTCTCTCTGTTTCTTCCAGGAGGGGCTTTGGGCCCAGGCCAGGTAGTTGGGTGTCACGCACACTGTGATTTCTGGGAGCTAGGGAGGACAACTACATCTTGTACAAAAACAGCTCCCTGCTTGAGATGCCACCATTAGAGTGTCACTTCTCTGGGTTCAGCATTGCCACATTGCCCTCTTCATCTGCCTCTGGAGAGCCCAGAGAGGTGAGGTAGGAACTCTGCAGATAAACTGGCCTGTTTTGTATTCCATCTAGGATGTTGTGAGGTGGAGCTTCAGACTGGGCCTTGGGAAACCTGGATGGGGGTCTGGGTAGGGCTGGACTGAAGGTGGGAGCAGAGCTGGGGGAACAGAGAAATGGGAACTGAAAAGAGCTTAATCCACTTCAGTATTGGCCCTGTCCTTACCCCTTTTTGTCTGTCTGTAAAATGAGATTAGAGAGACTTTTTTTTTTTTGCTTCCCAGAGGTTGTAGAAGCCAGGAACTCCTTGAGGTTACATGCTTGAGTACCTTCTTGCAGACCCAGGGTGAAGAGTGAGGACTCCCCATGGGATGCCTGTCTGTAGGAAGTGGGCCAGGAAGGAGGGAGTGGGGAGGTGGGTGTGACAGCCTTGTCCTTTGAGGCTTTTCTGTTTGGTCATGAGGACACCTCTGGGCAGGTGACTTGGCCTCCCAGGGGCCTGGCTAATAGGCTGAGAAAAGGTTTGCTGACCACACAGGGCTGGAGTCTCTTTGCTGCAAGTTCTGACCCCAGGGTTTAGGGGATCTGCTCATCTATCTCAGATCCTCCCAGCCCCCCAGGAAAAGAGGGAGGCAGACTCAGTGGCATTCTCTTCTGCATTTTGGGAAACTGAGGCCCAGAGCAAGCACATTGCTGCTGGAAGCTCACTAGGCCCATGTTTCTGAGGAGTGCTCCTTCTCTGGAGTATGCAGGAGGCTTCTCCACACTGCTTGAGTCCTTGTCTGCTGAGTTGAGGTGAAGGCTGTGGCAGAGCCTGAGTCCAGCAGGCTAGAGCTGAGGGTGGACTTTCCAACAGCTGGACACTGGGCCTTGTTACCTGTGGTTGGCATCTGGCATCTTCTATGCCCCACCCTGGTGCTTGGGGCCACTGGGAACACAGGACAGGGTCCCCACTCACCAGGAAATAAGAATGAGCTATGCCAGATGTGATGTAATGAGGTGCAGTTCAGACCAGCTTCTTGGAGGAGGTGGTGCTATTAGAGTGCCCTGAAGTCTTGGGTAGCTTTGACCAACACAGGAGGGGATGGCATTCCT
>NW_006799694.1:74025-110634 GCF_000442215.2 Lipotes vexillifer
CTGAGGTGGAGGGGGAGCCCTGGACAAGTCAGTCAGAGCACTGATTGTCAAGCCACTGAGTCTAGACTTGATTCACTAGGCCCTGGGGAGCCATCGAAGCTTATAGGCCATAGGTGCAAGGAGTTGATTAGAGCAGTGGTCTATAAAATTACTTCCCAAACTCTAGCATACATGTGGGCAGCTTGTTAAAATTCAGGTTCCAATTCAGCAGGTCTGGGGTGGGGCCTGAGACTCTGTGTTTCTAACAAGCTCCTGGGTGGTATGATGCTTCTGGCCCATGGGTTATCTTTGTGTAGTGAGGGTTGAGACTGGGGACTTTGGGCCAGACAGGTACAGGGATGGGCACAGATCAGGTGAGACCCGAAACAGATAAAGGGGACTGTCCTGGCTCCTGTGAACTGTGTTGGGGGAGGCGTATAGACTGCTTGTATGGGGGCAGGGCAGAGGGGAGCATGTGGAGGGTATGGGATGCAGGGGCTACTCTGTTGGGGGGGTGGGGCTGGGTGAGGTGCTTCTGGGGACTTGGATCTCAGGCTGGGAGAAAGGCCTGATTTCTAGGGTGCCTGACTTTGAGGAGCTCCCCAAACCATGAGAAAGTGTTTTAGGCGACTGCCCCAGGGCAGGGTGACATGCAGATGGCATGTAGGGCATCTTATCTTTCCCCACAGCCAAGCCCGGGCCTGTGGTTAGCCAATCTGGGGTGAGCACTCTTCCTCCAGCCAGGGTTGGGCCAAGGAGATTGGGGAAACAGCTGACGCCAGCCTTAGACATGCCATCTTCCCCTGAAAGCCCCTAAAGTTCCCCCAGCTGCTGAGCTCTCACCCCCAGCGAGCAGCCCTGACCCCCGCCTGGCCTGCGTGAGTCCTTGTAGCTGCCCTGATGGTTGCATGAGCTGCTGTTGGGGTCTTATCCCACTCAGGCCACCTCCCCAGTGCACCTGGAAGTGGGGAGGCCTGGATGCTTCACTCTGCTCTGCCCCTGGCTGAGACACTACAGGCAAGTGTGTGCTCTGCTCTGAGGACTCAGTTTCCTGTAAATTGAGGGATTCAGTCCCCTCTCTGGGGAGCAGGGGGGAGAGTTGCAGGGTTTGTTGAGTAGAGCACTGTATCTTCCCAGAATGGCAGCTTAATACATTTTAATTTTGGTTTACTATTGAAACTTGTGTGCTGATGATGGAGTAGAATGAGCAATTTGCCCAGAAGAGCTGTCCAGCTTGATTTGGGGATCTCCCAAGACCCCTTGTTCTCTGGGCTTTGCAGAGCCTGAAGGGTGGTATCTGATACCACTGGTCAGATGAGGTCCCTCTAGACCCTAGCAGAAGGGTAGGCAGTCACCTCACCCAAAGGAAGGTGGGAAGGGCAGACACTAAAGGCAGAGGTTCTGATGCCCTGGGCAGTGCCAAGAGGGGCTTTCAGGCTAAGCTCTCAAAATGTCACTCATAACTCCTAAAAGGATAACCGCCCCCCACTCCCCCTCTTGATTCCTACCCATGTGCTCCCTGCTGTGCCAGGCTGTCCTGAGGGGGTGTGAGGAGGTGGCATTTCTCAAAGACTGTTCTGAGAAACCTCAAGGGTTCAGGGAACAAACAAGGGTAGAAAATGGAAAATCGACTCCACTATCCTATGGGAGATTCAGAATGCATTTAAGAGAATTAAAGGCTTTGACAAGTCCTGTAGAAAAGAAACTGGTGTTTTCTAAACTGATTTGACCATAGACAGTTTTTTTTTGAAGACATCCTAATAATGACCAACTGACCAATAGAACACCTGGTGGGAAGGGCTGATGTGGGAGGATGCTGCTCCATGAGAGACTACAAACACGGGTGATGGGTGGGCCCAGAAGTGCCAGGGAGGGAAGATAGGATGGAACAATAGCTTCCTGGGGGAGGTGGACTTGGTGGGATGGGTACATTTGGAGAGTTAGTGGAAGAAAAGGGTACTGTAGAGGGAGGGATGGCTTGGAGAGGACTGGGGCCCAGAACCAGCCCTGGGTTCTAGTGGCAGCAGCTTTGCTTCACTGGGTGGGTGGGCAACGGACCCAATAGTAGCCAGGCCTGGGTCTTCTGGATTCTGGGAGGGCCTCCTACCCCATCCTTCCCTCCCATCTTCTTGCCCTGCAAGTTCTTTCTCAGCCTCTCATCTCAGAGAGTGAGGTTGTGATCCCTGGGCAAGAAGGTAAAACCTCTCTGTGCCTCACTATCCTCATTTGTACCGTGGGGATAATGTTACCTCCCTGATAGGGTTGTTGTGACACCCAGATTCTTGTTGGCTGCTCTTAATGTGATTGACATGGCTGCAGGCAGTGTCTCCAGGAAGGACCCAGGGAAGGGGACACTCGTCAGGGATTTGAGAGGCACAAAGGTCAGCAGAGAGCATGTAAGGCTCAGGATAGGGTCTTGATTAGAACAGAGGGGTGATTTTCCAGAATGGCAAGAAAAGAGTGAGGACTGACTTCCTGAGGGAGTGGCTAGCAGGGTGGGGATATCTGGGCAGAGTGAGGAGACTTCACAGGCCACCCTGGGCCCTATGGGCCTAGTCTGGGTATGGGAGTCCTGGGGTCCAGTGGGTGTATGTAGGAGACAGGGGGGCTGAGGGCAGGGAGGAGGTGTCAGGGACCTGCCTTCATTAATTAGCCCACTGGGAGCCATTGAAGGTTTTTGAGCAGGGCAGTGGTTTGATCAGATCAGTGGTTTAGTGAGAAAAGTGGCACGGTGTGATGGTGGGTTGGGGGTACAGGACCCCTCCCCCCTCATTGGGCTTCCTCAGAGAATTGCTGTGTGCTTTCATGTCTCAAGCATAGGGAGGGGCGAGTTGCTCATATGACCCTCGGATTATGAGAGCTCTGAGTCATTTTCCCAAAAGTTTAGGAATCTCACTCTTGTCACCTTCCTGGAAGGGGTGTCTAAAGTGTAGGACAGGGAGAGTCCCTGGGCTCGTGCTCGTCCTGCCTCCCCTGTCGCTGGGAGAGAAGGTCAGTGAGGCCACCCTGCCTTGCCCCTCACCACATCTCATATCCTCTGAGGTTGTGAGGACTCTTTGTTCAGCAGCTCAGGTGGAAGTGATGGGATGCAGCATTTCAAACAGCGACCCAGAAGTTGCTGTAATGGTGCGATGTGGGTAACAGGCCTACGTGGTGACAACAGCCCTCAGGGAGGCCCTGGTAGTGGGTGCTCAGCGAGCTTTCTTACCCAGTTCAGCTGCACTTTCTTCTTCCTTTGGCCCTGTCTCTTTCTTCCTCAAATAGGCAGGAGCCCAAGGCTTTTCTTGCTCTCTCTAAATCAGGGGTCAGTAGGAGGGATGATGAAGAAAAGCATTTGGGTTCAATCAGACCAGGGTAGCTTGGCTGTTGTGTGGCGAGGGTAAGTCCAGTACCCCTGCCCCTCAGTCCAGATTCCTTTATCATCTAGCTGCTTCTTGCGGGAGGGTGTTAAGGAAGGTGTGATTTAAGACCAAGAGAAGCAGCACTTGGAAATGAATTGTAATTTATTAGGAAACAGAACAAAGAACCCAGCCACCCTCTGCAGCCTTGTGCCAGGCCCTGGTAGACCCATAATTCCTGTCCTCCCCATGTGGCCCACGGGGCATGAGCTATTTCACAAATGGGAACACTGGCAGTGCCAGCAAATGGCATGACTGGGTCTCAAGCCCAGGTTCTAGGACATCTGGTTTCATGCCCTTTCCTCAAGTCACAGACCCCTCAGAGCCCGTCTCCAAACCTTCAACCATGCCTTCCTACCCACAACCAGACCTCTTCCCCAAGCCAGCCCAGCCCAGCTCCCCCAAACTCCTGACTCTAGGGAGAAGACACTGATGGGTGCTCCTAGTGGACTGGCAAATAACTAGACCTTGAGTCAGCTAAGTAGGAGACACGCAGGACCACCAGTGGGCAGACATTCATAGGAAAGATTTTAAAATGAGGCCTTTAAATGTTAAACAAACATATCTCTTTTACCTTTTCTATTTTGGAAAATTAAAAAATCATATACAATTAATGCAAAACTTTTGAGTTAATCTGAGAAAGTAACTCAAGAAAAAGTGATAAACTTGATTCATTCCTCGGTTTTAAAAAAAGAGTAAAGCCTGAGCTTTAGTATCTTACTGAGTATATTTTGGAGTGCCTTATGTTAGATGACAGGTTGTGGAAACTCTCTGAAACTCAGTTTCTTCCTCTGTAGAAGGGGGATAGTGACATGAAGATTAACCGAAATATTCCACGTGAAATGCTTAGCATTGCCCTCTGTACCTTGGACGTACTCAGCGAAAAATAGTGGTAACAATGATGATAGAATTATAAGAACAGACATTTCTTGATTCCAAAAGCTGGTCAGTTATTAAGTCTCTCTTTGAACTCAATAAAAGAACTTGAAGAATATGTTTATTGTCTAAGCCCAGCGTCTTAACTCCATAGGTGTTTTATGGATTGAATCATGGGGCCCATGGGTGCATTTTGAAATGAACACCATTGGCTTTTCAGACCTAGTTCCAGCTCTTTCTGAGGTTGGCAGGGGTTGGGGAGGGTGGTGTTCTGCTTCAGGGTTGAACTTTATGAAGAGCCCTTTATTGGGTGATCCTGTGTCAGGAGATCCTGTGCTAGGACTTGTTAGGAGAGCACAGTTAAACCACCTTGGAGTTAGCAGGAGGGGAAAATCTTGGGCCAGATGAACAGCAGGTGACTGTTTAGAGGGAATTATCATTTAGTTGCTCTTAGAATTTTCTTTTGTGCTGCCAAAAGCCATTAGACCACTATCCTTGTCACTCTTTATGGAGGATAAAATCAAGGGCAAAGGGCTGTGGTCTGGCAAGCCTTAAGCCAGTCCCTGTGGGGCAGGGAGACTAGGGTGGCTGGCCTGCAGCCCACCTGACTAACGCCCTGGCCAGGAGGCAGGTGATCTCTCGGCGGCAGCCCCAGTTTTGGCAGTGTAGCTGGGGTAAGCTGCCAGGCTTGGGGACACCTCCTGCTAGCCCCGGGTGCCTGGTACAATGTGTGCAGTGTCAGTGTGTGGGGATGGGTAAGACAAAAGTGCCAGGCTGAGGGCTGTCCTTAGGCCTGCTGCCCCGGGAGGCTTAGTGAGGGCCTGAGAGGTGGGCAAGTGGTGGGTAGAGAGAGATGAGCTGAGCATTCTCAAGCCCTGCTTTACCCCTCACTCTGTCTGGGTGGCCTCCATCACACCTGTGAACCTTTCTGATATTTCCTCATCTATAAAATGGGCACCAGGGTGTTTGGGAGGATTAAATGATGCCATGAATGGAAAGTGCCCAGCACGGGACCTGGCACATTAAGGGCTTAATAAATAGAGATTTGCTATGGGGTTTATCTGTTGGCTGGATTTTTGGGGGATGTTTTCTTTTTTCCATGTTGTGATCATGCACACCACCTTTGCTCTGTGATAAACCATGCTGAATGGGGGTTGGGGTTGGGGGATGAGCATAGAAGAGGAAGCTTTGCAGGAAGAGAGTTTACAGTGGAGGGGACCCTCTTCCCACAAGTACTGCCTGAACCCAGCAAAAGCCTTGGACAGCCCAGCCTTGCTGTCAGGGCTACGGTCTGCCCTGTGGGCCAGGAGCACGAGTCCTGGGCTGGGCAGAGTGGGGACCCACCCGTGGCTCAGGAGAGAGGATTGGCCTGCAGGAGACCCCCCTCCCTCCCCCGCCTCCCCCAGGGGCTGGAGCCGAAGCACAGACGGGCTTTGTGCAGAGTCACGAGGGGCCAGCAAGGGGGAACTGCACCGGCTGAGCTGTCTCACAAGCCTCAGTTCTTGTCAGTGGTTTTGAAAGAGTCAGGGGAAAGTGCTGACTGTGCTGTCCTCCTTCCCTCCAGAACTGTGAGGCCTGTGGCTCCTGTCAGGGAGAGGGGAGAAGGCTGCCGGGAGGCTACCTCTTCATCTGCCAATTCACACCTCCCAGGCTTCAAGTGCCCTATCTGCTGAGTGGGTGGATCTCTGTGTGGGGACACTAACCCAGGTCAGGGGCTGGTCAGGGCCATGCCTGCATGTGATGCCCTATGCAGTGGGGCTGGGAGAGGGACCCTGGGCTGTGTGTTTGGAGGCAGGCCCAGCCCTTCGATGGGAGATGGCCTGGAGAAGCGTTCCCAACTCTTGTGATAGCCCCAAGGAGAGAACTGGGCTCTGGAGTCAGACCACCGGGGCCCTCCTCCCACCTGTGGGTCTTGCACCAACTTTTTGTCTTTCCTACCTCACAGGCTTGTTGTGAAGGGGAAAGGAGATGACCACTTGACACAGAACTTGTAAGGGTTGGTCCTGGTGTCATGACTGGTCACCCAAGTCATCCTGACCCCATCCTTGCTCTTACCCCCATATTTCATCATTCAGCAAGTCCCTAGGAGGTCACCATAGCACTTTTTGCCCTCTGGTCCTCTCCTGCCTGTCACTTCCTCTGTTCTGGTATCCCCTTGTCAGAGAGGCTTCCCTGACCTCCCTACACAGAGCAGCTGCCTCTCCCCTTTCCTGCTTTGCTTTGTGGCACCTGTCACCCCTGATCCTCCAAGGGGAGGCATCTGGCTGTTTCAGTATCTCGAGTGCCTGGTACAGAGTAGTACTCACTCAACTTTTTGTTGTTGTTGTTGTTCTTGTTGTTTTTATTGTGGTAAAATATACATAACATAAAATTTATCATTTTAACCATTTTTAAGTATAGAGCTCAGTGGTATTAAATATATTCACATTGTTGTGCTACCATCACCACCATCCATCTTCAGAACTATTTTTCATCTTCCAAAACTGAAATTCTGTATCCTTTAAACACTAACTCCCCATTTCCTCCCTCCCCTGCCCCTGACAACCACCATTCGACTTTCTGTCTCTGTGAATTTGACTACTCTAGGTACCTCATGTAAGTGGAATCATACAGTATTTGTCCTTCTGTGACTAGTTTATTTCACTTAGCATCATGTCTTCAAGGTTAATCCATGTTGTAGCATGTGTCAGAATTTCCTTTTCAAGGCTGAATAATATTCCATTATGTGCATGCACCACATTTTGTTTATTCATCCATCGATGGAGACTTGAGTGGATTCTACCTTTTGGCTATTGTGAATAATGCTGCTATGAAGGAGTGGGAAGCTGCCTTGAGGGAGACAAAGCATAAATCTCTCTGAAAACTTCTGAGTGGTAGCCTAATACCCATTAGAGAGCAGAGCAGGTGTGATGGCAATACCCATTTTTGCAGATGAGAAAACAGAGTCTTCGCTGGGTCACTCAGAGTTAGACCCCATCCCTGCACCCTGGGTCCTCTCTGAGGGAGCAGTCCCTGTGAGCAGAGGTACATTACAGGTGTTCAATGCAGAGTGCTTTGGGAGTCAGGCAGCAGCTGGGGAAGGAGGACAGAGGGAGAGCCTCAGCCTAAGCTGGAAGGTGGGGAGTGGACCTTGGGTACTGCCTGGCCTTTGTGCTCTCTCTGCCTCCTCTACTCCTGTACAGGCAGATCCCAGATGTTCTGGGCTGGCCTGGAATCTGCATTTGGAATCTACTGTAGAGAAGTGATTCTTAACCTTGGCTGTATGTTAGCATCATGTAGAGTCCTTAAAAAATTTCCATGCTTGAACCCCACCCAGAAGAGTCTGATTTAGATGACCCAATCTCCAGGCTTGGTATCGGTCTTTTGTAAAAATCTCCAGGTGAGTCTAATGCACAGGCTGGGGAGGCATTTCTGTCTCCTGGGCCTTGTATGCTGTAGGGCCTGGGCCAGGCTCTCTGCTCACTTAACCCCAGCCCTGAGTTTTAGAAAAGAGAGAGCTGGGAGCCTGAGTAGGATGGGGAGTTTACCTTGGGGTCTCTACTCTGAGGGGTCTCCAAGGAGAGAGAACTGCTGACTGTTAGTTACCTGGTGCTGTGTAACAAACTACCCCAAAACTTAGTAGTTTAAAATGACAATAAACAGTTATTATACTCATAGTTTCTGTGGGTCAGGAATTTGGAAGCAGTTTAGTTGTTTCTGGTTTGAGATCTCTTAGGAGGTTGCAGTCAAGGTGTTGGCTGGGAGTGCAGCCATCAGAAGGCTTCACTGGGGCTGGTGGATTTGCTTCCAGGGTGGTTCAGTCACATGCTTAGCAGGATGGTTTGGCTGATGGTAGGACTCAGTTCCTTGCCTCTCAGTGGGCTTATGTGGGTTTCTTCACAACATGGTGATTAGCTTCCCCTCTTGTAAGCAGTCTAAGAGAGCAAGGTGGAAGCCACAGTGTGTATTATGCCCTAGTTTTGAAAGTCACACTCCATATTTCTACAATATCCTATTGGCTACACAGATCAGCTTGGGAGGGGACTGTAGGGCATGAGTACCATGAGGGGAGGATCATTGAGGGCCATCTTGGAGGCTGGTGACCATACAGATTGTCCTGTTTTTGCAGTTTCAGCCTCACAGACCTTGCCTGGGTGGAGCAAGTGCCCCCAGCAAGTGGTGTGGCCCTTCTCTCCTATTTGTCTATCCCTCCCCATCATCAGACCATAGCAGTGCCACTGTGGGGTGGTGTAGTTCTGAGGCCTGGAGGTCTTGCTTTGGAGTCATCATGCAGGAGGGTCTGTGACCTCTCTACTGGCTGGATTTCCCATCCCCACCCATGTCTGATGTCCTGGCCCAGCCATCCTTGTGGTGACCCCGGTAGTGTGCAGACTTAGGCCTGTAGGAAAACTAATATAAAAACCATTGCTGCTATGTGCCTGGCTCTGGGCTAAGCACTCTGCATTGTCACACTCAACCCTGTGAGACAGGGACTCTTTATCCCCATACTAATGATGAAGAAACTGAGGCTCAGGTCACTCATCTAAAAAGTTGTGGAGCCTCAAACCCCTGGTATTAAAAAACAAGGGCCTGTATGAAAACCATGGTGCAATAAGGTATTCCCAAAGGAGGAGGCTATTTAGCAAGCTGAGTCATCAAGGGAAACATAAGGAAAGTGTGTGTGTGTGTGTGTGTGTGTGTGTGTGTGTGTGTGTGTGTGTGTGAGTGTGAGACAGAGAGAGAGAGCGAGAGAGCGAGAGAGAGAGCAAGCGAGAAAGAGAGAAAGACTAAAGGGAGGTGGGGAGAGAGGGAAAGGGAGAGAGAGAGGAAGAAAGGTGTCTTCCTGGGGTTCCCCAGGGGCCATGGTGACTTGGGTGCCTCAGAACAGGGCTGGTATGGTCTTGAGGCTGGTTTTCTCTCTCCAGATTCAGCCTTTCCCAGGGTAGCGAGTGACTGTGAGTACCATCTCCCATCAGCCCTCCCCTGCTCATGACCTGATTTGATGTCACTAAGGGCAGTCTCGCACCAATGTAGTCACTGGCATAGTAACCATTTCTGTGGTCTCTTACATTTCTGTGGTTGATGACTTCCTAGGGGGGTGGGTTTAGAGTTTGGGTGTCACATCCTGCTCAGAGGGAGGGAATACAGGCCATGAGGTCTCATCCTAAGGATTGCTAAAGGAAGCCACAGTGAAACCTGTGCCTTTAGGACTTTGCTGAGGAAAAGGAAACTGGCTAATAGGGTCTGGGGTCAGGGCTGGCCTCATTCAAGGTAGGGGTGACTGTTCCCATTCTACAGATGGGGTGACTGAAGCTCAGGTGCTAATGGGCTCACCCAAGGGAATGCTGGTTAGGGACAAAATCTGCTGTCTGGGCAATTTCATCTTCTCCAGGAGTGGCAGCCATCATGTCAGACCCCTGACCTCTCTCTGGGCTGAGGGAGCGTGGGCTGTGCCTGCCTCTGGAAGATCTGGGATCTAAGGGGAAGAATGTGGGCCTTGCTTGCAGAGAGGTGACTGGCCAGTTAGGACCTCTGTGTGCAGACACACACAAAGATGGGAAACCAGGGCATGCATGGATCAGAGATGGAAGCTGAGCTGGTGGGGCTGGCCCAGATTTTGAAAGGTTCATAGGAGATGTTTAGATGACTAGTACCTGATCTGATCTATTGTCAGAGCGTGATCCATTCATTTTTGCTGAAGGTGGATGGGATCTTCTAGGATGGAGTTTGGGATAAAGCTCTTTGGGTGTGAGTATGGGGGCGGGAATGCAGTCCTGGACTCTGCCCTAGTCCACCTGCACCTCTGTTTCTCTCTCCACTGCCAGCTGAGCTTTATGCCCATCAGAAAGACCCAACCCTTTCTCTGACTTCGTCCATGCTTTCTTCCCCTCCTCCACCCCCACTCAGGTAGTCTCCAGTTTCTGTCTCTGCAGGCAGCTATAAGCTGGGGTCCTGAAACAATTCACTCAGGTCTATCCCACCTTGCAGAGCATCAAGGGGAACAGAAGCCAGCCAGAGCACTCACCTCTCCAGGAATACCTTCCCCTCCTGCCCACCAGTGCCTTTGTGGGCCATGCCTTTGGCTCTGACCTCTCCTCCCTCAAACACTGAGTTTAGGGCTGTCTTTTTCCATGCAATACAGGCTCCCCACTTCTCTTCTGAAAAAGGCTTACAAAGCCTTTTAAAATTGTGTTTTTAGGGACTTCACGCATCTGGTTGCAGGGAAGAGGTGTGGGTAATAAAGACATTGTGCTTGGAGAAAAGTCTAAGTGCCAGGAAGGAAAATGGGGCCCCTAGAGCCCCTTCCTCATGTCGGCCTGTGAGGGCCAGAGAACATTGCTGGGTGGAGGGCTCTGCAGAACGAGGCCCCCGTGCCTTGTCTCTTTTATTGATTGAGTTTAGGGTTGGCTAACGGCAACTGTATCTGATGCCTGCTCCCCATCCCTTCTCTGGCCAAGACTGGTGGGATGGTCAGGCTGAGTCAGGGTTGGGGGTCAGTCAAACACAGGCTGTGGGGTAGTCTGACTGATGTCAATATCAAGGTCCACTCTGATATTAGGGTTGGGACCAAGGTTGAGGCTGGAGTCTAAGCTCAGGTGAAGACTTGGGTTCTTTTACACATGAAATGGAGCTCTGGGTCCTGGGAGAGGTGGCTCCCTCCTCCATACTAGTCTCTTTGGGGATTATCCTCCCTCTCCCTCCCACTCTGAGGGGGCCCTGGCAGGTGGCCACACCTTTTACCTGTGCTATCATTTAATTCTCCCAGCAGTCCCACCAGGTAGCTGTATCCCCATTTTACAGATGGGAAAGTTTAAAGACTGAAGGTGGCAGGCAGTTAAGCATCAGACGGGGCTTAGATAACTATGTCCGGGAGGCAGGGTACAGATGCTGTGTCCTTGGGGTGAGTTCAGAGGTATTGGCCAGGTGGGGCCCAGAGAAGGGAAGACACTGGTCTGGTGTCACCTGCCAAGAAAGACTGAGCTGGGGCCCGAATCCAGGTCTCTGGGCTCCCAGGCCAATGTTCTCTCCCTTCCCCCTGTGTCTTCTGGGCTGACAGGCTGCTCCTGCCCTGTCCCCATGTTTATCCACCCCAACCTACCTTCCGTGGCTGGCCAGGCCTGGCCCAGAAATCTGACTTCTTTCACTTCCTGGCTGGCTGGCCTGGGTGAGGAAGACTGGGAGGGTCTGGCTGGGAGGAGTTCAGGCTCAGTCTCTCCTTGGGTTTTAGGGGTGGGAGGAGCCTCATGGGCAGACACAGAGCCCCTTTGTCTGGGCCACTGTGCAAAGCAGCTGGTCTGGGATTTCTGGGCGTTTTTTACATTTGAAGAATAATTGCATTGTCTGGGGGGTCCTCGAGAATCCAAATCTGCAGCCCCCCCTTCCCCCCCCCGCCCCCAAACTGCCAGGCAGTCCAGAGAGATTCCTCAGGACCAGTACCCCAGCTTCCCTCCCCCTCCCTTCCTCCTGTTAGAAGCCTGAGGCAGAGAGGGATTCCTTCAGGGAAACTGAGGTTGGGTTGCTGCCCTAGGGCACTAGGAGTATCTGTTGGGAGGTGACACTTGTAAGTCCCTGATGGGGAAGGTGCAGGTGGCCCCCAAAGCCCTGGACAGAGCTCACATGAGCAAATGTGTGGCTTGGAGGAGAGAAGCCTGCTTATTGGAAAGGGTGGGCCCATTTTTTTCTTTAATTAATTAATTTTTTTTTTGGTCACACCATGCGGCATGTGGGATTTTATTAGTTCGCTGACCAGAGATCCAACTCGTGCCCCTTGCGTTGGAAGCACAGAGTCTTAACCACTGGACCGCTAGGGAAGTCCTGGGGTGGGCCCATTTTAGAGTGCGTCAGCTGTTGGAGTCTGGACCCTAAGGTCCAGGTGGGCTAAATGCCTTGGCCATACTCTTCTCTGGGAAATGGTCATTCATCCTGGAGTGACCTTAGGGAAAGGACAGGGAGACAGACATAGTTGGGAGTAGGCTGTGTTCAGAAGGGAGCCAAGGATGGGCAGACTTCTTTTGTTTCTTCTGAGGGGCAACTCTGGAAGGGTATGGGGCACCTGGGAGGCTGGGCCCCTTGTGGCATTGTTTTTGTTGTAGTGATCAATGTTAAGGAGGGAAGTGACCTGCTGATTGCCTGATGCGCTGAAGTGGACTCCAACACTGAGGGGGAAGGGGTGTCCTGCACCAACCTGGGCCACTGACCCTTCTTGTGATTCACTCCCAGGGCCTCCTAGTCTTCATCCATCCTTCTTTGGTGACCCTGCCATGGGACAGGGCCTTTCTTCCCTCTTCTTTCCCTGCTGCCTTCTTTCCAATTTGGCTTCTTGGGCAGGTTCAGTCAGGGTAGTGTTGGCTCTGGCCTGCAGGGGGAGGTGGTGGCCTGCAGGCCAGAGAAGTGGGGGTGTGGGTGGGGGTGTGGGTGGAGCGGGGTGGGGTAAGGGTGGGAGGCAGTGGGGCATTTGGGCATGTTGAATGGGGGTGGACCTGATTTCTTGAAGCTACTAGGCATGGCCTGCCTGGGGACACAGCAGCCCCAGCCTCCCACCCCTATTTTGCCTTGGAAAGAGGATCAAGTAGGCAAGTGTCAGTTGCCCTGTGCCTCCCTCCTCCCTACTCCCCCTCCCTGCCTGGCTGAGCCAACACTTTTTTCTTCTCTCCTTTATCTGCTCAAAAAAGTTCAGGGTGTTCTGTTTCTCCTGTGCATACAGATCAAGGAGGGGGATGTTATTTATTTATTTTATTTACTGAAGGCAAGAGAAGGACAGGGAGGCACCAAGGAGCATTAAGTGATTCTTCTTAGGCATTTTCTCGTAAGATTAAAAAAATTCCAAAGGAGGAGATGACACAAACCAACAGAAAACAAATGTGCTCCCCCCACCAATCCTGAGATAAGAGGGCCCAAAAGTCCAGTTCAGCATTTAGCTGAGGGCCCAGCACACAGTAGGTGTTGCTACATACAGTTTTCTCTCTTCCATTCAGTTTGGACCCCAGGGTACATTGGCCCCATGGGCCATTATGGGGGACCATGAAGCAGATGCCTCATTTTTGCCATCTGTGGACTGTGCATGTGGTTTCTCTGGCTTCTTGCGGGAGCCCCAGGGGTTGACAGGCTCATCTGGGACAAGGCCTGTGGAGAGATAGAACTATGGGGTTAGCAGTGAGGGCCAGGGGAATAGGTGACCTATATGGTCCCTGTTTACTTGCTCCCACCATGGCACCATATGTGTGATGTCTCTTTGAGTTGAAGGTCTCTAATATGTTGGGAACTTGGGGTCCTTTCTGTGTTCATCCTAAAGGCAGACTGCCTGCCTGCATTTCCCACAATCCATTCCTGAAGCCTGTACCAAAGGCAGTGTATTCATAATTTAGCTACAGAACTTTACAAATGATTTTCCCGCACAAGGCTCTTAAAAATGCTGACAGTCTCTTGACATCCATATAAGGCCCCCTTTACTGTGTAAAAGTGGTTGTTTTGGGGAGGGCGGCCTCAGGCTGGGGGTGGGGCTGGAGGCCCAGAGAGCAGCGCACAGGCAGAGCCCCCCAGTCCTGGGGAACTGGGGCGTGGGGGCGAGGTGGGCAGTCTCGACTCTGGCTTAGCATAGCAGGGTGCCCAGCTGTGGAGGCCGATAGCAGCAGCTCTGAGCTCCCTGTGTGTTTACAAACCTGACGCAGAGCACGCTCCTTGCCAGCGCCGCGGGGCGGACTCTTCCTCCCTGCTGGCCTCTGGTGCAGGCAGCCACACCCTCACCTCTAATTTTAGTCCTCTAGTCCTCCGCCAGAACCTGGGGGAGGGAGGGGAAGGTGGCAGAGGGGGAGAGGAGGAAGGGTAAGAGGGAGGGGAGGAAAGGGCTTGCGCCAGCTCTGACCTCCATGCTCCTAGGAGGCCGAACAGAACATCACTGGGACGGGGGTGGGGGGTGAGGTGGACCGCAGCAGGACAGAAAGACAGGAGGGAGGAATGGGAAAGCCGGGACACAGGCTCTCCTAGAACAAGGCAGGGATGCAGGCTGTGTGGGGAGCCCCTACCTCTGAGGGTCTCTGGGCCTCGGGCGCCACCTTCCGGCCCTCTAGGGAACCAATCCCGCACCGAGTCGGCCGCCTGGGGGTGGGGGGTGGGGTGTAGTTTGAAGGGAGTTTGAGAGCAGGAGTGGGGTGACATTCCTGGCCGTGCCCAGGTGTGGCATCGGCAGGTGAAGTGGGCGGGGGAGGTGCAAGGAGCAGCTTCTCAGACTGAGAATATTTAGAAAAAGACCCCTTTTAAAATCTGTGCTAAAAAGCTGTTAGAGGTGGAGTGGAAACCTAAGTGGTCAGACCTTGAGGCGTGTGAAGGAGGAAGCTAGCGCACAGCTTTTATTTTATTTTTTATAGTGAACCAGGAATGAATATCTGAATAGTTATTGAGATGTATATGCATACATATATGTAGTGAGTGGCACAAATCCTAAGTATACAACTATGTACATTGTGTAACCACCATTCATATAAAGATACATATTCCTTCCACCCCAGAAAGTTCCCTTCTGACCCTTTTCATTCATTCCCCTCCTCCCAATCTCTCTTCTGTCATCATAGATTCATTTTGCCTCTTCATGGATTTCACATAAATGGAGTCATACCGTATGGTGCTCTTTTGTCTCTGGCTTCTTTTGTTCAATGTAATATTGTTGAGAGTAGTTTAGTTCTGTTTATTGCTGAAGAATATTCCCTTGTATGAATATGCTACAAATAGCACAATATATTTATCTATTCTTCTGTTGATGGGCCTTTGGGATATTTGTTTTGGTTATCATGAATAAAGCTGCTATGAACATTCTATGTCTATTTGGTGGAGTATACCCTGTTTCTCTTGGGTGTATTCTTAGGAGTGGGATTGCTGTGTCATAGGGAGGGTTTTACTTAGCTTTATTAGGTATGGGTGACAGCTTTTTATATGCCCCCTGTCCACTGCCCAGCAGCTACTTTCCACTCACATTCACTCCCCTGTTGTTAGGTCCTGGATACTATGGATAGTATGGATAACTAACTGAACAGTATGCAACTTCTGCCACTGAAACCTTAGGCAGCTTGGGTCAGGAAAGGAATGGGGACAGGATCAGATCTGAGTGGCCCCTTGGGATGGCCCACAGATACCTTCAAACCCTTGTAGTCACTCCAGGAATAGAAGGGTAGCCTCTCCCAGCCCTGGGGCCAGATTCACGGACCCCCTTGGCCTCCCGTCAGCTCCCTAGGCTGGCGTCTCTGAGCAAGCTGGCTTAGTGTAACTGTCAATTTGATGTCTGGCCTCTGGTGCCACGGGTCCTCATGGTCCACGGTTTCCTGGGCTCTTCGCTGCTTTGTGGTGACTGAGGGGCTGGGTGGCCTGGGAAAAAAAACTGGAGACCTACCCGGAATAGCAGAGGTTCATTCGATACCAGCCTCGTGGCACTTTCTGGGGGGAGGGTGGGACAGTGTCCTGCCTACCAAATTGCCACCTCATTGAGGCTGTGAAAAACTAGCTGAAAGCAAGAGGAGAAGAGAAGACAGGGCAAGGGAGAGTGAGTGCCAGGGAAGTGCCAGGGAAGGGCCAGGGAAGGGAGGGAGAGCAGAGGGTCTAGTGCAGTGTGTGCAAGTATCCTGGGGTTGGCTCCAGCACCCTGAGGTCTGTACGAGCATCCTGGGGTTCATGAGAGCATCCTGAGGTCAGTGTGAGCCACAGCAGTGGTACTGGGCTGTGCTGGGCTGTGCTAGGCTGTGTTGGTCCAGGGTTAGCAGCACCAGGATCAGTTTCTCCTGATTTTGACCTTCTTGGTCATACAAAACCAAGACTCTTTTCTTGCTGACTCTTGTCTCATCCTTGGGGAAGAGGTGGTGCCTACTAGGTTTGAGATGGGATTGATGGATTTCAGGGGTTTGGGGTGGGCTGTCAGCTCTCCTTTTTGCTGATGGGGGCCCACGGTGCATCCTCCCTGCCTGTTTCCTTCCCTGTGGCTCCCTCCCTCCTTCCCCACATCCTTTGGAGTTGGCTCTTCTTGCCCAGGTCCTCGGAAGGGATTGAGAGGGCTCAGAGTCCCCCCTTGAAGGCAGAGCCTGTGAGCATCTCTTGGGGCAGGTGGGAAGTGAAGGCAGAGCAGGTGAGCTGTGACCCCCTGCCCCCTGCAGGTTCCTAGGAGGCGAGTGTGGACGGTATGCAAAGTTGTGAATCCAGTGGTGACAGTGCGGATGACCCTCTCAGTCGTGGCTTGCGGAGAAGGGGACAGCCTCGTGTGGTGGTGATCGGCGCCGGCTTGGCTGGCCTGGCTGCTGCCAAAGCACTTCTGGAGCAGGGCTTTACGGATGTCACTGTGCTTGAGGCTTCCAGCCGCATTGGAGGCCGCGTACAGAGCGTGAAACTTGGTAAGTGCCTCAGTTCACCTCAGTCCAGTCATCTCCTAAGGTCACTTCTTATCTCCCAGTGCCTAACCTAGCCTGAAATCTCGTTATTTTATCTTCTTCCCGGGGCTTAGTGTTCTATCATGCATGCTGCCTGGGCATTTTCCCTTCCTTTTCCCCTCTCAGCACCCTTCTGAGGTGGGCAGGTTGGGGCTCTGGCCTCTATCTTTGGAACACGAGCTAGAGTTCACAGTGTTTAGGAGGGAAAGGACACCCAGGACCAAACTTCGCAATGGGTAGACTGGTTTCTATTTCACAAGAAGGGGAATTCTGCAAGTTTCTATTAGTTGTTAACTTTTGAGTATGAATTAGTGTTATCATGACTGAGAGCTAGCCCTGGGACAATAGGAGCTAAGGGCAGTGGAGGGGGAAGAAGACTTTGGGCCTCCTTGTGAGTGATGGGCAGGTCTTAGGATTGTCTAGGAAGAGGGTCTCTCCAGGTTGCAGAGAAATAAGGCCTCTGCAGAAAGCAGCCAGATAAAAGACATACCCTAGGGCTGGGCAGGTTTTTCCAGGGGTCCTAGAGGGTGGGAAATTGCCTGAAATGCAGGTAGAAGTCAGGGGGGTTTCCCCACCAGGGGGTCTGACCATGAAAATGGCCCAGTGGGACCACTCATGGTGGCCTGGAGTGTGTGGGCTACACTGACCCTCCAGAGGATTTTGTGTCTGTTGCTACATGGGCAGCAAGGCCAAGCAGATTCTGTGTGCTTACTTTTGATGAATGGGGCAATTGGCTCAGAGAAGTAGGTGGACAGACTTAGAATAAGCAGAGGTTGAGGAGCAACCTTCTCTCTTCTTTCAAAAACTTTGATCACATTAAAAGTCTTCCCTTAGAGTATTTCCTGGAAGGTGTATGTGAAATTATGTCTGTCTTCCCCTGGCACACACAGGAGTATGTGTTGGCAGTGAGGAAGAAAGTGCAGTCCAAGGCATGTGCAAACCTGGGGACAGCCAGCTGGGAAGCCCTGAGACTCTTTGCTCAACACTTGATTGGCTGACTAGGAGCCTGAGGGATGGGATGGCTCCATTTGTGGTTCTTGAGTCTTGATAAGACATTCAGGGTCTGACATAAAAGCAGAAGACGGGAGGGCAAACAGCCCAGTTTCAGTGGTAGTTGGCAGCCGAGACGTGCTGTGCAGGGAAGTGATTGTAGAAGGGAGGGAGGTGGAAGGGATGGGGCTGCAGGAGGCTGAGGGCATGCATATGGTAGGAAGCCTTCCTCAGAGGGGAGGGAGCTTGGGTGGGCCTCAGGTGATGAGGGGAGTTGGATAGGTAGTGAAAAGAAGGAAGGGGGTAATTGCACACATGGAATTGCACACATGATATATGTGAAGAATCAGATCAAGGCAGACCCTGCCAGGATACGGGAGAGCAAATCCAGGCAAGGGCGTATGTGTGTGTGTTGTGTGTGCAGACACCCAGGGCTGAAAGCCCAGGCTGCAGTTGGACCTGCAGCAGTGTGAGATGCTAGCTGTGAATCCTGGTGGTAAGGGCAGCGGCGATGACCAGAAGCCCCAAGGACACCGTGAGGTAGATGTGGAGATGGTGCCTGGTACCCTTTGGATGCAGGATGTAACAAGGATGACAAAGGTGAGAGGCCTACGGGAGAGGGCAGGAAACATCCTCAGACTGAGGTGTACTCTGGGCCACCCCACCTCCTTGTAAAGCTTGGGGGATGGAGTGGAGCACTGACCTTGCTGCTGACCTTGAGCTGCTCACCTCGTTCCTGCTTTTGCCTGGATACCCCATGCCTGGACATCACTGCCCGGTGACTATGACTTGGAGCTCCCTGGTGTACCCTGGGGAGGGTACAGTCCCCTTTTGCTCCTATTGGGAGCTCAAACCAGGCAAAAGACCTTGGGGAGCCTGAGGCTCTAAAGGAGAATTAGTAATAAATGTCCCCAGTGCCCCCCCCCCCCCACAGGAACACCGTGGAGGAAGAAGGGCACTGGGTTTCTAGCTTTTCGTGCCTTCTAGTCTGCCCACTTTCCCTGGACAAAGGGACCCACATATTCCTGCCTCTGATTCCAGAGTCACCAGGAAATTCTGTCTTGCTGGCTGTGCCTTGAGGTTGATTGTGTTTTCTCTTGCTCTGTGTTTGGCACATAGATGCACACAGAGCTTTTCTTTCTTTCTTTTTTTTTTTTTTTTAAAGTAACTGATGGTTTAATTAGAAGCAGCCCAGGAAAGAGAAGACACAAAAAAGAGAAATGCCCAGTTCCTGGGGTGAGGGGTGAGTGTTGTCTGTTATAGTGTATTAGATAACTATTGCTGCATTGACAGACCACCCTAAAATGTAGTGGCTTAAAACAACATCATTTTATTTGCTGATATTCTGTGGCTCCAGAAATTTGGGTTTCTCTTCATGGTGGTCACAGTCTAGAGAGTAGAAGCCACACAGTGTCTTGAGGCCTAGGCTCTGAAACCACAAACATTGCTTTCATTGCATTCTATTAATCAAAGCAAGTCACAAGCCAAGCCCAGAGTCAAGGGGTGCGGAAAGACTCCATCTCTTGATGGCAGGACTGGCAAAGTCACGTTGCAAAGGGCCATGTGTGTAAGGATAGGAGGGATTATTGTGACCATCTTGGCAAAAAAGTTACCACACGTGATGTCTTGAATCAGGCCTCCAAAAACAAAACGAAACACCAGAAAATGTTCCTTTCTGTTTTCCTTTCATTGTTTCAGCTTCCCTGGGAGCTAGGCAAGGGAGGAGACAAATGTATCACAGCATGCAGCATGAGAAAAGGAAACTGAGGCCCAGAAGAGGAAATAGGCACAGGCACAGTGACAACTTGCCTCAGAGCATCTGATACCTTGGCTATGGATGGGGTGGTAAAATGAGCCACCAGCCCTGTCCCAACTTGGGCCCAGGAGTTTCCCTCTGCCCCAGTCAGACTCTTAGGGTTTTGCCACCTGTGCCATAGGATGAGAAATCTTAGTTTTCTCCAGAAGTCTGTTTTAGACTGCCTTGGGGAGGAGTCTTCCAAACTGGAATGTTTGCCCTCTTTCTTCTGCCCCAGACTGAGTTGGGAGGTGACCATTTTCCATCTGGCAGAGTGGCTTAGACTCTTGGGCCACTGGATTTTAAAGATTTGATATAAGGCCAAATGGGGACCTTGGGTCTGGAAGGCTGGGCCTCCTCACTGGGTATTTCAAGGACCCTTGCTCCCCTCACTGGGCCCATTGTACCCACTGGTACCCATAGAAGTTCTCCTGAGGGGGAGGAGAGGCCTGTTGTCTGGTGTTATCTTAGGAGAGTCTTCTAATTATTCCAGTGAGATGACTTGGTGTCAGATCATAGAGTTATTCAGGGTAGAAGTTAGCTATAAAGTAGAATCCATTTTGTGTCACATGTGGTTTCTACTGAGATATTTTCACTGAAGATTTTGGTTCGTTGCTAGAGCGGTACCTAATCCCCTTCCTTCCCCCTGTTGTTGGGGATGGAAGGATCCTCTTGGAGGAAGGAGGGTGAGGCAGTGTTCTGGCTCTCTTCCTCGCCCCTATAAGAGCCTATTGTCGCCATCAGGACACGCCACTTTTGAGCTGGGAGCCACGTGGATCCATGGCTCCCACGGGAATCCCATCTATCATCTAGCAGAAGCCAATGGCCTTCTGGAAGAGACAACTGATGGGGAGCGCAGTGTGGGCCGCATCAGCCTCTACTCCAAGAATGGCGTGGCCTGCTACCTCACCAACCATGGCTGCAGAATCCCCAAGGATGTGGTTGAGGAATTCAGTGATTTATACAACGAGGTGAGGTATTAGGGGGATAGTTGGGCACAAGGGTTTGTGGGGCAGGGAGCACCCTGGCAGTGTGTGTGTGTGTGCGTGTGTGTGTGTGTGTGTGTGTGTGTATGTATCAGACTTGAGGGGGCTGGGCGACCTGCTGGGGTCTTCTACGATCCTGGTCATGTCTGCACATTCTCTGGGCCCTGCATTTGGAAAATCAGGACAATTTGAGGGTAGAATGAAGACAATGAGTGGAGCAGTACTAGGTAAGAGATTATTGATACTCATGATTAAATATTTCCCCATAAAGTCCTTAAACATCTTTTATTAGATTTATTACTAGGTAAGTGGGTATGATAATTGTTGTTATTGCTCTTGGATACTCTTTTAAATGGTAATTTTAAAATAGTTTATTTTCTAATTGTTCCCGGTGTATAGAATTATAACTGCATCTTTTTTTTTTTAATTGAAGTGTAGTTGATTTACAGTATTATATTAGTTTCAGGTGTGCAGCATAGTGATTCAACATTTTTATACATTATACTCCATTTAAAGTTATTACAAAATAATGGTTATATTTCCCTGCTGTGTGCAATGTATCTGTGTTGCTTATTTATTTTATACATAGTAGTTTGTATCTCTTAATCCCATACCCCTGTCTTGCCCCTCCCCGCTTCCTTCTCTCCACTGGTAACCACTAGTTTGTTCTCTATATCTGAGTCTATTTCTGTTTTGTTCTGTTCATTTGTTTTATTTTTTAGATTCCACATATAAGTGATAACATAGAGTATTTGTCTTTCTCTGTCTCACTTATTTCACTAAACCTCTAGGTCCATTCATGTTGTTACAAATGGCAGATTTTCATTCTTTTTTATGGCTGAGTAAAATTCCATTGTGTGTGTGTATATATATATATTATATATATATTATAATATATATATAATATATATAACTATATAACTATATATTTTATATCTGTCTACCTATCTGTCTAACATCTTCTTTATCCATTCATCTGTTGATGTGCACTTAGGCTGCTCCCATAGCTTGGCTGTTGTAAACAATGTTGCAGTGAACTTTGGTGTATAAGTATCTCTTCAAATTAGTGTTTTCTTTTTCTGTGGATATATACCCAGGAATGGAATTGCTGGGTTATATGGTAGTTATATTTTTAATTTTTTGAGGAACATCCATACTGTTTTCCACAGTGGCTGCACCAATTTACATTCCCAGCAACAGTGCACAAGGGTTCGCTTTTCTCCACATCCTCACCAACATTTATTATTTGTGTTCTTTTTGATGATAGCTGTTCTGACAGGTGTGAGGTGATATCTCATTGTCATTTTAATTTGCATTTTTCTGATGATTAGCTGCATTGAGCATCTTTTCATGTGCCTGTTGGCCATCTGTATATCTTCTTTGGAAAAATGTCTATTCAGATCTTCTGCCCATTTTTTAATCGAGTTGATAGTTTTTTTGATATTGAGTTGTATGAGCTGTTTATATATTTTGTATATTTACCCCTTATTGGTCATATCATTGGCAAATACTTTCTTCCATTCAGTAGGCTGGCTTTTTGTTTTGTTAATGGTTTCCTTTGCTGTGCAAAAACTTTTAGGTTAAATTAAATTAAATTTGTTTTCGCTTTTGTTTCTTTTGCCTTAGGAAACTGATTGAAAAAAATATATTGCTACAATTTACATCAAAGAGTGTTCTGCTTATGCTCTTCTTGGAGTTTCATTGTTTCCATTGTTACATTTAGGTCTTTAAGCCATTTTGAGTTTAGTTTTTATATGGTGTGAGAAAGTGTTCTAATTTCACTCTTTCACATGTGGCTGTTCAGTTTTCCAAACACCACTTATTGAAGAGACTGTCTTTTTTCCATGTATATTCTGCCTCCTTTATCAAAGATTAATTGTGTGTGGGTTTATTTCTGGGCTCTCTGTTCTGTTCCATTGATCTATGTGTCTCTTTTTGTGCCAGTACCATGCTGTTTTGATTACTGTAGCTTTGTAGTATAGTCTGAAGTCAGGGAGTGTGATACCTTTCATTGACAATTTGGGAACTTTTGTCGTTCCATATAAATTTCTTTTTTTTTTTTTTTTTTTGCATTACGTGGACCTCTCACTGTTGTGGCCTCTCCTGTTGCGGAGCACAGGCTCTGGATGCACAGGCTTAGCGGCCATGGCTCACAGGCCGAGCCACTCCGCGGCATGTGGGATCTTCCTGGACCGGGGAATGAACCCGTGTCCCCTGCATCGGCAGGCAGACTCTCAACCACTGTGCCACCAGGGAAGCCCTCCATATAAATTTTAAGATTATTTTTTTTTAGTTATGTGCAAAATGTCATGTGTATTTATAAATGATTTTTATTTATTGATTTTAGCTACCTTGCTAAATTATTATTTTAACTCTAATACTATATCTATTAATATACCACATTAATTTTTTTTAACATCTTTATTGGGGTATAATTGCTTTACAATGGTGTGTTAGTTTCTGCTTTATAACAAAGTGAATCAGTTTGTTATATATATACATATATATATACATATATATACATACATATATACATATGTACACATATACATATGTACATATATACATGTATATATACATATATACATATGTTCCCATATCTCTTCCCTCTTGCGTCTCCCTCCCTCCCACCCTCCCTATCCCACCCCTCCCTGTGCCATGTGGCTGCTTCCCACTAGCTATCTACCTTATGTTTGTCAGTGTATATATGTCCATGCCTCTCTCTCGCCCTGTCACAGCTCACCCTTCCCCCTCCCCGTATCCTCAAGTCCATTCTCCAGTAGGTCTGTGTCTTTATTCCTGTCTTACCCCTAGGTTCTTCATGACATTTTTTTTTTCTTAAATTCCATATATAATGTGTTAGCTACAGTATTTGTCTTTTTCTTTCTGACTTACTTCACTCTGTATGACAGACTCTAGGTCTATCCACCTCATTACAAATAGCTCAATTTCGTTTCTTTTTATGGCTGAGTAATATTCCATTTATACCACATTAATTTATGTTCTAATGGTATTTTGGAACTTTATATATATAATCCTATACCAAAAGAATGAGAATTTTGCTTTTTCCTTTCTAATCCTCAGACCAGCGTTGTCCAGTAGAATTTTCCACGATAATGGAGATGTTTTAGACATCTGTCCAGTATGGCAGTCACTAGCCACATGTGGCCTTTGAGCTCTTGAAATGTAGCTAGTAATACTGAGAAACTAAATGCTTAATTTTAAATTGCTATAGAGATCTAGTGGCTATTGTATTGGGCAGCATAACTTAAAACTATTCATTGTTTTTTCTTGCCTTAACTGCACTGTCAATCTCCAGTAAAGTGTTGGATAGAAATGTCAGTGACACACATCCTTGTCTTATTCAGGTTTTAAAAAAGAATGTTAATATTTTTAATAACTTTCAGTGGTGCTGTGAACTGCAAAGAACAAGCAAGGTAACATGTAGATCTTGCCTTCTGATAGCTTGTCATTTATAGTGTAATGACCCTTCACTTCAGGTCAGTAAATTGGTCAACAGCCACCTATTGTACATTTTCTATGTCTTTTGGGCATGGGAAAGGAGAAATGACTCTTGCTTTGGGGTCATCCCTGCTCAGTGGAGGGCAGGTACACTCACTGTCTTATGTGTGTGCACCCACATAGTATGTTATGTACAATCCTATAGTGTTGTGTGTTCTCACTTCTAATATTATTATTAAGCAGGTAAGAATTAGTATTCTTCAAAGTAGACCTTCTTGGTCTACTGGAATCAGTCACGTCCTGATTCCCATGTTATTGTGAGTGCTTCAAGCATGGATGCTTCTGGAGAATGACTTTCAGGGTCCATGACTTACTTGTTCTTTTAACGGTCCCTCAAAGTAGATCATCATCAACTTCTGCTTGTGGGTTTGATTTTTGAAAGCCAAGAGTGTGAGTCATGGAAAGTAGGATGGATAAAGGTGGGTTATCACTCTGGGTGGTGCTGCTTTGGGTCAGAAGGAAGAGGTGTTAACCATGAAGTCAAAAGAGAGATTTCCTTATGTAGCTGTTAGACAGTGCTGGAGGCCATTCTGAAGAGGTGTGCTCTAAGAATGTGAAGCCTTGCCTGAGGGTGGTTTCATAATAAATATGTAGCCTCCCTCCCAAGGTGATGACTTTGAAGGGCTACTCATTTGAATGTATTATATTTGTTAACAAATAAATTAGTTTTTTCAGTAGTTATCATATAGAGCTTAATCTCTGTAGCAAGATTACCTTGATTCAATTATTGGGTTGGCTAAACAGTTCATTCGTTTTTTTCCGTAAGATGGTTCTAGTAGTACTTTGTTGTCTTTAAATTCATTCAGAACAATTTTGTTAGATTGTATTGTGACAGCTGTCATATCAGTGTGCATTTTAAAAAAAACATCAAAATTGGTGAATTTTTATGTAGCCATTTTAATATTGAAGATGGAAGAAAAATAGCAACATTTTTGGCATATTATGCTTTATTATTTCAAGAAAGGTGAAAATGCAACTGAAACGCAAAAAAAGATGTGCAGTGTTTGGAAAAGGTGTTGTGACTGATCAAACGTGTCAAAAGTGAAGTTTCATACTGGAGATTTCTTGCTGGACAATGCTCCATGGTCGTGTAGACCAGTTGAAGCTGATAGCGATCAAATCGAGACATTAATTGAGTATGATCAATGTTATACCACGCAGGAGATAGCTGACATACTCAAAATATCCAAATCAAGCGGTGAAAATCATTTGCACCAGCTTGGTTATGTGAATTGCTTTGATGTTTGGGTTCCACAAAAGTTAAGCGAAAAAACCTTCTTGACTGTATTTCTGCATGTGATTCTGTACGTAAACATAATGAAAATGGTCCGTTTTTAAAACAAATTGTGATGGGCAATGAAAAGTGGATACTGTACAATAATGTGGAACGGAAGAGATGGTGGGGCAAGCAAAATGAACCACCACCAACTACACCAAAGGCCGATCTTCATCCAAAGAAGATGATGTTGTTTATATGGTGGGATTGCAAGGGAGCTCTCTATTATGAGCTCCTTCTGGAAAACCAAATGATTAATTCCAACAAGTACTGCTCCCAATTAGAAAGCAACAGTCGAGGAAAAGTGTTTGGAATTAGTCAACAGAAAATGCATAATCTTCCATCGGGATAACTCAGGATCTCATGTTTCTTCAATGACCAGGCAAAAACTGTTACAGCTTGGCTGGGAAGTTCTGATTCATCTGCCGTATTCACCAGACATTCATTGCACCTTTGGATTTCCATTTATTTCGGTCTTTACAATATTCTTTTAATGGAAAAAATTTCAATTCCCTGGAAGACTGTAAAAGGCACCTGGAACAGTTCTTTGCTCAAAAAGATAAAAAGTTTTGGGATGATGGAATTATGAAGGTGCCTGAAAAATGGCAGAAGGTAGTAGGACAAGATGGTGAATATGTTGCTCAATAAAGTTCTTGGTGAAATTGAAAACTGTGTCTTTTATTTTTACTCAAAAACTGAAGGTACTGGGCCTTCCCTGGTGGTGCAGTGGTTGGGAGTCCGCCTGCCAGTGCAGGGGACATGGGTTCGAGCCCTGGTCTGGGAAGATCCCACATGCCTTGGAGCAGCTGGGCCCGTGCTCCACAACTACTGAGCCTGCGCTCTGGAGCCTGTGAGCCACAACTACTGAATCCCGTGCATCTAGAGCCTGTGCTCTGCAACAAGAGAGGCCACTGCAATGAGAAGCCCACACACCACAACGAAGACCCAACGCAGCTAAAGATAAATAAATAAAATAAATAAATTTATAAAAAAACAAAAAACAAAAAAAACCCAAAGGTACTTTTTGGCCAACCCAATACCAGTTCTACCATTTATTAGCTGTATAATCGTGAGCAAGTTATTGAGCCTCTCTGAACCTTACTTTCCTCACCTGTAAAATGGACACAGTTATACCTACTTCATAGTGTTATGATGGTTAAATGAGATCCCAATGAAAAGTGCTTAATGAGAATTGGGGTGAGTAGTATTAGCTGTTACAGACCTGTCCCATTCCCCTTGCATCACATTGGGAAAATGTCATTTAACCCAGGACAGGAGACTGAACATGACAAATGCATGTTCAGTTAAGGCTGTCCTAGTCAGTGGTTGACACAAAGAATCACATACATGGACTAAATTTGTTTGTCCTCAGTTGGGCATTTTGGCCTTTAGTTAACATAAGCTGACTAGCTACTGTGTTGCTTATCACCGAAAGGAAAAACCCGGGGTGAGGAGGAGGCAAGTTGAAAGCCTGACTCCTTGGCAGTGGAACTGGGTGAGGAATTTGCTGAGGACTCCAGTTAAGACCAAACGCCCAGCATCTTGTGACTGTAGGGAGAAGAAAAAGGAATAATTTAAGTCATTTTCTTCTTTATAGTTTATATTCAGAGACACGTTTAATTCATGTTTCTATCTTATATGGAGGCTTTTCCCTTGAGTGGAGTGGTGGGGGGTGGGCAATGCTACCTTCCTTCCTCTACTCAGCAGCCCCAGGGCTGGGCTGCAGGGCAGACATATTCCTATGAATGTGTGTTGACCAAATTCAGACTCATTTTAGGAGGGGAAACACGCCATTAATCAGCATCAGCCACAGATGTTTGGCCAAGGAGCCCAAACTTGCCAGTGTCCTGGGAGGGAGAGTGGGCATGTGATCATGCTCACAACCCTTCAGTGATGCCAGGGTCTTTTTTTTTTTTTTTTAATACATTTATTTATTTTTGGCTGCATTGGGTCTTTGTTGCTGCTCACGGGCTTTTCTCTAGTTGTGGTGAGCGGGGGCTATTCTTCCTTGCGGTGCGCGGGTTTCTCATTGTGGTGGCTTCTCTTGTTGCAGAGCATGGGCTCCAGGCACGCGGGCTTCAGTAGCTGCGGCATGCGGGCTTCAGTAGTTGCAGCGTGTGGGTTCAGTAGTTGTGGCTCGTGGGCTTAATTGCTCCGCTGCCTGTGGGATCTTCCTGGACCAGGGCTTGAACCCATGTCCCCTGCATTGGCAGGTGGATTCTTAACCACTGTGCCACCAGGGAAGTCTGCCAGGGTCTTAGATAAAGTCCAGGGTCCTTGACATGACTGTTAGTTCTTCGTGCCCTGGCCCCTGTCTGCCTTTCCAAAGTCCTCTCTTGCAACTGTCTTTCTCCTCACTGCCCACTTCAGCAAGACAGAGCCACTTTGCATCTTACACTCTCCCTCTCCCCTGTCTTTGAATATGCTGTTCCTTCTGCCTGAAATACTTTCCCTCTCCTTTCCACTGCCTACTTGGCTATCTCCTGACTGTCCAAGGTTTTCTGAGCTGATCTCACAACCCCTGGGTTCTTTCTTGTCACGGCACATCATATAGAAACAGCCCAGTTATGATATCTCTCCAGCTTGAGTGAGGACAGAAGCTTGGTTCCATGTCTGTCTTCCTCAACATTACAACTTGTTTTGGGCACATAGCCCAGTAAATGTTTGTTGAGTGAGTGTTGGGGCTCAGACCTTGCCCTTTGGGGATCCCAGCCTGACCCAGGACTGGCTTACTTTCCTCAGGGAGACCTGCCCAGTGTTTGGTGGGAGTTATGTATCAGGCAGGCAGGGAAGGCAATAGGCCCCCACTCCAAGGAACTGTTCATTGCTTTTTGTTGATGAAGTGTTGTCTGGAGTTCTTGCCAAAATATGCCTGTGAAATGTACTTCCATTCCTTGGTACACTGGGACATCCTTCCTCTCCACATGCCCTGCCCCAACATGGCCATCTTCCTTAAATGCGTCTGGGTCCTGCAGTAAAGGGGACACTTTGTGTGGACCTGAGTATGATTGGGAGGGTCTCCAGAAAGATCAGATTTCAGGGCCCCTTCTGCTCCCTCTCCCCCAAAACACTGGCCAGACCACAGCTCCAGACTGCCTTCCTGGGATAGGGTGAAGCAGATACACTTGAGCAGGAGTGTCAGGGGAAGAATTTGTGCATTTGGTTCTTGGGAAAGGGAAATGTGTGTAGACCTGGGTTCTTCAGTGGGCAGTATGCTCAGCCATGTAGAGCGCATGTAGGGGCAGTACCTTCCCCACAGGCTGTATAGGCACCAGACATTTCACTTTGTTCTAAGCAGGGGCTGAGTAAGAGAGCCTCTGGGACCCACCCCACCTCCTGTGTGTGGAGGCAAGGAAGCTGACTGCCCAGGTTCAGCCCCAAACCTCGATTTTGTTAGTTCAGCCTCAGTGCAGCACTGAGCATGACATTGATTTACCAAAGGAGAGGCCCCGTGGGCTTAGCACATCCGGGAACACCTTGGAGGTGGTGACTATTGAATCGGAGCTCTTAGGTCTGAGATGGAGGTGGGATGAGTGAATGTGTTTTCAGTCTCCTGGGGTCTCTTTGTAGGTCTATAACTTGACCCAAGAGTTCTTCCGGCACGGTAAACCAGTCAATGCTGAGAGTCAGAACAGCGTGGGGGTGTTCACCCGAGAGGAGGTGCGCAACCGCATTAGGGACGACCCTGACGATCCAGAGGCCACCAAGCGCCTGAAGCTCGCCATGATCCAGCAGTACCTGAAGGTATCTTTGCCATCTCGGAGCTCTGTTGAGTACAAATGCCAGAGTGAGGAAGACTGACCCTGGGGAATCTGGGTCCGAGGAGGGCGGCACTGCCCTAAAGTCCTGCTCCTACCCCTGCCCAGCCTTGGCGGTCACCTGGCTCCCCTCTGGCTCTTCCCACAGGTGGAGAGCTGTGAGAGTAGCTCGCACAGCATGGATGAGGTGTCCCTGAGCGCCTTTGGGGAGTGGACTGAGATTCCCGGTGCCCACCACATCATCCCCTCGGGCTTCATGCGGGTTGTGGAGCTGCTGGCTGAGGGCATCCCGGCCCACATCATCCAGCTGGGGAAACCCGTCCGTTGTGTTCACTGGGACCAGGCCTCGTCCCACCCTTGGGGCCCTGAGATTGAGCCCCGGGGTGAGGGTAACCATAATCATGACACTGGGGAGGGCAGCCAGGGTGGAGAGGAGCCCCAGGGGGAGAGGCAGGATGAGGATGAGCAGTGGCCGGTGGTGGTGGAGTGCGAGGACTGTGAGGTGATCCCGGCGGACCACGTGATTGTGACCGTGTCGCTGGGCGTGCTCAAGACGCAGCATGCCAGCTTCTTCCGGCCAGGCCTGCCCGCTGAGAAGGTGGCTGCCATCCACCGACTGGGCATCGGCACCACCGACAAGATCTTTCTAGAATTCGAGGAGCCCTTCTGGGGCCCCGAGTGCAACAGCCTACAGTTTGTGTGGGAGGACGAGGCAGAGAGCCACACACTCACTTACCCACCCGAGCTCTGGTACCGCAAGATCTGTGGCTTTGATGTCCTCTACCCGCCTGAGCGCTACGGCCACGTGCTGAGTGGCTGGATCTGTGGGGAGGAGGCCCTTGTCATGGAGAAGTGTGATGACGAGGCAGTGGCCGAGATCTGCACAGAGATGCTGCGGCAGTTCACAGGTGCGTCCGTGTCCCTGCCCCGCTGCCTGCTCCATGGGCGTCTGCCCTCCTCCGCTAGACCCTCTGGGTCTCTTGAACTGTGTGCTAGCATCCTCGTCCCTAGGTTGTGACACTGAGGTGGTGTGCTCACTGGGAGAGATGCGGTAGGGCACTGTGTCTTGGCCTTGGCCTCCTAAATTGCAGGCTCTCCCCGTTTGGAACTTGAGACACTCAAAGCCACAGGCTCTGTATTTCTTCTCTGTTTCTAAGGGCTGTTGGTGAAAAACTCAGATTTCACCGCAAAACCTCAGATTGCCGATTTCCTACTCATGTTGTCTTGCTAAGAGATGGATTTGTGGTTTTTTCTGTCTGATTTTTAGTTGAACATCTTTCCTCCACTATCCCAGAAGAGCTTCACAAGAACCCCTGAAATTGGAAGGGGGAACATTATTATCTGGAATGTTTTTCATATAGGAAAATTAAGGTCCACAGAGAGGAGGTATTTTGCTGGGGGTCACAACGAGGTGTTGAGGGGTGCACAGCTTGAATCCCAGCCTCCATCCCTCCCTCCTCCATATTCCATGTTTATCCGTAGCAGCCTGGCCTTGCTAGAACCCTAGAGGTAGAGTGGGAGTTGTCTTCTCAGGGGTGTCTTCTGTGTGCAGCCATTTCATAGTCTCCCCCCACTTGGCTCTTCTCACTCCCCAACAGGGAACCCCAACATTCCAAAGCCTCGGCGAATTCTGCGCTCGGCCTGGGGCAGCAACCCCTACTTCCGGGGATCCTATTCATATACACAGGTGGGCTCGAGTGGGGCAGATGTGGAGAAGCTGGCCAAGCCCCTGCCATACACGGAGAGCTCCAAGACAGCGGTGAGTGTGGGTGTGCTGAGTATGTGAGGGAAGGGGTGCAGAGTGAGGGGATCTGTGAGGGGTGCGGTGGGCATTTTGTATGTGTGTTTGGTCCAGGGGAGGAGTGGGAGGGTAGTGTTCACTGAGGAGTGCCAAGGTAAGATAGATGGAGTAGCTCCCATAATGAAGGAGAAAACAGAAAATGTGCACTCAACATCTGGAAGAACAGTCAAATTGAGATGTGTTAAACTCTTTCTTGAGGTTATAAAAACTGAGCCATTTAATGCTGTGCTGTCCAATATGGTAGCCATTAGCTTTAAAGTAATAAATCCAACATTTTGTTTGTCAGTTGCACTAGCCACCTTTCAAGTTTGAGAGCCACGTGTCACTCATGGTTACGATGTTAGAGTGTGTCACTATAGAGCATTTCTGTCATCGTGGAAAGTTCTTTTGGACAGCACTGACTGAGTATGTTTTGTTTATTTTCCCCAATATGTTTTAGAAAATAAAATTGAGACTACTGACCCTCCCCCAAATTACATCAACTATGTAATAATATACACAGAAAAATAATAAATTGAAAAGAAATTATCTCTATATATTTCTGTTCCCATGAAGTAAATTTTGAGTTTTCCCCACCAAGCACACACATACAATAAATGTTAAAACCCCAACAGAATTATATTTAAAATAATTCTTTGGTGTAATTGGTGAAGAAGATTGTAGTCAACCAATATGTGCTGTGCCTGCCCTGGCTGTGCTCAGGGGGAGAGAGGAAAAGGCCTTCACTGCTGCTACAGCCATCCTCCTGAAAAGCACACCTTTTCTTGTCACCTGCATCAGTTAGGACTAGTGCATATAACAAAAACCAAAACAAAACAAACTGTGGTTTAAACAAGATGGAACTTTACTTAGGTCACATAAAAGGAAATCTGGAGGCAGGTGTCAGGGCCCAGCATCAGTAGCACCTGGCTCCATCTTCCAGGCCACCTTGTGGTCCAAGAGGTCTGTGGAGGCTTCTGCTCTTGCTCTCATATCTGTGACAGGCTGATGGGTAAAAGAAGGGAACCCCTGGGCTGAGTCAGTGTTTCTAAGCAACAGTGCACTTGAAGTTGATTGGCTAGAACTTAGTCACATGACTCCATCAGCTGCTAGTGGGATACTAGTTTGGGATACATCTTTTTTTTTTTTTTTTCCTGGATGGCAATGGACCCAGTTAAAAGACAGGATTTTTGTTACTGAGGAGAAAGAGAATGGATGTGGGAGTAGGGAGCTTGCCCTCTGCCACAGTATGTGCCCCCTTTTCAGCTTAACCACCTCTGTGGGCTCTTTGTTGGTGGGTTAAAACCTCACTACTCAAGGTGGGTGGTCCATGGACAAGCAGCACTGGCATCGTGTGGGAGCATGTTAGATGTGCAGACTCTCAGCCCACCCCAAACCTGATGAATTAAAAACTGCATCCTACCAGGGTCCCCAGCTGGTACCTTTGCAAATTCAGTTTGAGATGTACTGGAGTAAAATCCAAACTCAAGCTTGGAATGCAAGCATTAGTTCTGTGCTTGGACCCCACCTAAACATCCTCCTTTCTTAAGGTTAAGCCCTGGCTATACCAAAATTCTCATTGTCTCCTAGACCAGGCCTGTTTTGGTGCATTTTTGCCCCCATTTTTCCTTCTTCCTGAAACGTCCTTTGCCTGTTTATTTATCCAGCATCTTCCGAGAAGAAGCCCAAAGGTCCTGTCCTCTGGGAAGCTTTGTGTGATCTCCCTGACAGTGGGCCTCTTTCCTGGGCTCTCAGCACCTCGCCCAAACACCCATCACGTCACGTATGACGCCATTTAGTAATTGGGTTTCGTGTCTGGCTTCCCCACCAGCAAGGAAGCTCCTCAAAGCAGCTGCCTGGTCACCTTTTATCTTCCAAGTGCCCAGAACAGTCCCTGGAACCTAATAGAGGCTCCATAAAGGTTTGTTAAATTACTGCCTAACTTTGTTGAGTGCTTATATTCTTTCAGGTTCTGAGTCCTTTAGATACATTATTTCACTTAATTCTTACACCCACTCTCAGAAGTAGAGGGTATAAACCCGTTTTGGAGATGAGAAAATCAAAGCTTAGGGAGTTTAAATCATTCCCTGAGTTCACTAGTAAGAGGCACAGTGAGTCTCTGAAATTGTAGAGACAGGACTCATGAAAGCCTCAGAACAGAAAGGACTGAGGCCTGGATGTTTGGGGAAGAAGCAGGGGAAGATGGGGATGGGCAACTCCTCATCCTGTGGAAATAGTACCTGCATCTCAGATGCCTGCTTATTCTTCTCTGACTTGTAGTATGGATGGGTGGTTCTGGGGCAGACAGGTAGCCTTTCTTGCTCCTCCACCTTCACTTCCCTGTCCCCCTGCCCAGCCCATGCAGGTGCTGTTCTCAGGTGAGGCCACCCACCGCAAGTACTATTCCACCACCCATGGTGCTCTGCTCTCTGGCCAGCGCGAGGCTGCCCGTCTCATTGAGATGTACCGAGACCTCTTCCAGCAGGGGACCTGAGGGCCTCCTCGCTGCTGAGCGTGTTCCTTAAAGAACCACTAACTTGTGACTTTCAGCCCTGCCCCTTGCTGTTGTGTACTCCTCATTTCCTAATCCTCTGGAGAATGGATTTGTATCTTTTGTAGAGCTAGACATCTAAATGGCTTCAGACCTGGCCCTGTAGCTTTTCCTTTTCTCCTTGCTGGGTGGTGACCAGGGTGGGGTCTGTTGATTTACCTCTGTGCTCTGACCTCTGACCTCCCCATGCCTCCCCTCATCTCCGAACTTGTTATTGTAAGTGCCTTCAATACTCTGCATTTTGGGATAATAAAAGAGGCTTGCCCTTCCTGTGCTCCTCAGCTTCTCTCTTCCGTTTTTCTTAGCCTTGTGTGTATGTGTGTATGTGTGTACGTGTGTGTGTGTGTGTGTGTGTGTGTGTGTGTGTGTACGTGTGTGTATGTGTGTCTGTGTTTATCTCTCATATCCTCTTTGAGTGAAGGGATGGTGGGGCGCTGTGGTCTGGCTATACCCCCAGAAAGGAAGGTGCCTGCCTTTAGTGGAGGGGGCATCCCCTCACCCCAATCTGTTTGTGGTTGTTTCCTTTCCTGTCCGTGAGACCCCTCTGGAGTAAGGGTCCCTCACTGCCCAGCCTCAGCTCCTTCAGGACAGGCCTGGGTCTGCCTGTTGGCCATTTGCCAGACTTCTCAGAGCCTGATCGGGTAACATGGCCTCATGGAGTGAAGGTGAGTTTTATGGGAGGGGACACCTGTTGTGGCTCCATGCCAAGCTCAGATGTGTTAATTATTAATCAGTGTCACCTGGCCACAGGGCCCTGGGTCTGGCCCTTGGCTTAGCTTCTGTTGACTTCTGGGAAGGTGGATAGTCCAGCCATTTTTTTGCTGAGTGAAAACACAGACACTCACATATACACCCCTTATATAACCACACACACATACATCACTCCCACACAGATACACTACCCCACACCCTTACACCTATACGCAACTACACTTACACACATGCATAAAACCTTAAAGAACATTTAGTCATTTTCTTACTCCAGATTTCTAGTGACAGAGTTTGAATTCTATAGGGTTGAGGGGTTGGGTGGTGGAGGAAGTGATGAAAAGTCAGGTGCACCCCCTGGTCTAACTCTGTATGAACTTAGGTTGGGTCCACTCTTCAGAAGTATAGGGCAGTGCCCTTGATATGACTCTACATCCTTTCCCCCTTCACCTCAGACTGTGATGGACATGTCTAACACATAGATATTCCTCTGCATGCCTCCCTGCACCTGCCTGCACATCCCTACATGCACACCCTCCTACATGCATATACACCCCTACACACACACCTACATGGACATATCTAATAGGCATCCTTGCTTTGCCAGGGTTGACCCACCAGACATCCCTCATGGAGTTTATGTCAGGGATTCATGTTCACCTGATGCATAACTTGAAAAACTGTAAGTATATATTTAAAAAATTTTTTTGAATAGAGGATCTATCAGTGTAGTTAAAGCTCTAAAGTCATAAAAGGATACACTGAACAACCTCCTCCCACGCCTGTCCCCAATACCATTGCCACTTCCAATGGCCCCATGTTATTAGTATCTTGTGTATCCGTTTTTAGATATGTCACTGTAAATGTATTCTGTTCTCTCCCCTTTTTATGCTAAAGTGACAAAGTATTCATCCTGTTCTGCATTTTGCTTGTTTTAGTTAACATAATGTATCTTGGAGCTATTTCCATAACAACACTTAAATGGCCAATGTAAATTTGTATCTTACTTTGGTCAGAGAGTGTCTGTCTCCTTCCTGGCCAGAGTTACTTTGCAGGAAGCACCTGCTATTAACCACCTTTGGAGACAGTGATCCAGTCTTGGACCCTCCCCATGTCCTGGATTTTCCCCACCAACTGTGCTAGGGAAAGTGGTGACAGAAGTGGCCCATCACATAAGTATGGGGGATGAAAGTAATACTTAGAGTCTCTGGATCACAGGTGTAGGAATTTTGAAGAACTCTATGAGGGTGAAGGGCTGGAAATGTTTATTTGGTGATTGCATGTTGGGGAGCTTCAGGTGTGCCCAAGTCAGGAGGGTAGTCGTAAGTGCTGGAGGTAGAGTCTCTTAATTTGACATGGATGCCAGCTCAGGCTGGGGAGGGTGATTCATCTCATCAGGGAAGCAAAACCTCCAGAGTTAAGTAATGCAAGTAATGCGCCTAAGATCACTCAGGTAGGTGGTGATGCTGAGACTTGATCCAAGGTCTGTTTGATGCCACAGTGCAGGCTTATTCTAGTTATTATGTGATAAGAAGAAGAGGCTGGTGCCATCAAAAAAAAATCTTAGGCCATTACCAGACAGAGTGGAACTGGGTACAGCCACATTGGGAGACTGTGGTGGCAGATTCTACTAAAGCAGGCCATGTGCCTGCCAGCATTTCCACTCCTGGGTATATACCGAAGAGAAATCAGTGCATATGCCCACCAGAAATATGTACCAGAGACTAGATGTACCAGGGACACAGGATGAGTTCCTTGCTGTGATTAGGTTCCTGAAACAGCCGTGGCATTGATTGAAACTCAAATGACTCTTAGTGGTGTCTAATATGGCATGCTCAGGCCAACACCTGTGCCTATGCCTGCTGTACAATTTCTGTCACCTGTGGGAGGTCGCTCGAGAGGAAAGTTCTTTCCTGACACTGGATTCTATGTAGAATTTGTTGCATGGTTTCTTGTGCTGTGGTCATTAGTGAATCCATGGGCAAGGTGTTCAGTTATGGCCTTGTGGAAGACTCAGAAATGTTCCTTCAGGGGGCCTGGGTTACTTGGCAAATACTGTCTCTTTCCACTGTTGCTGCTCTGGAACAGGTGAGCAATATTAGCTCCCCCTTCATGGGAGCCACTTGGAATGTCTTCCCTACCTACAAACAAAGGTAGGAGTGAAGTGCCTTTGGTTTGAGTCACTCTGCATTTGCTCGGGGCTGTCAGGATGAACCCACAGGTGATCCCAAGGTGCAGAGTGAGGTGGGCTGCTGGTTCAGTTCTAGAGAACTGCCTGTCTAATTAATGGTCTGCCAAACATAATGGTATATTCACATGAAAGCCGTGTTTTCTCACAATGACCAGCTGGTGTCCCTTCTTCCATGCTTGGCCCTTTTAGCCTGTTCTCCACACAGCAGCCAGTGTGATCCTTTAAACTATATGAATCCAGTTATGTGCTTCCCTGGTTTCCAGTGATTCCCATCATACTGAGCATAAAAGGTGATTTCCAATGTCCTGTGTGATCTGTTCTTTGGCCCCCACTTCCTTCCGTGGCCCCCTTCTTTTGGCCCTAGCTGTCCCCTTTATCTGGAATGCTCGCCCCCAGGTAGTACAAGTCTCTTTCCC